>NW_027467777.1:20494024-20623777 GCF_004210375.1 Tachypleus tridentatus
GGCCTCGCTCACAAAACAATGCATCGTCTTGATGGGTCAGCGGTTTCGGAGAAAAGTTCTAAATTCCAGATTTCGAGTTCCCGCAGTGGACAGAGGGTAGAGAGGTCATTGTGTAGCTTTGTGTTAAAAGAAAACAAATTCCATATAACAACCTAATATATGTGAGACGGGTGTTGCTTATGTATTCTCTTATCCGTTTCGCGACAAGTCATGGGTCAAAGACCCATCTCGTTTATTGATTTGCATTCAAATCTATGTTGAACTATTATTTTATGAATTTATGTCAGTAAGTTTAGAATCAAATATAAATCAAACTTTAATATTATATATGAGTTAATTTGTTAGTTTAAAAGTAAATATTTAAAAAACACATTTAAATATAGATTTCAACAAGAAACTTTGTATGTCGTACGCAGCATTGTTTAAAATTAAATGTTAAAATAGCGTAGTCTACGAATTTGTGTTGCGCGTAGTAGCCTAAAAATGTTACTGTTTCAGATTTCATTACATTCAGTTGCAGGTTCGGATCCCCGTCACTCCAAAACAATCTTGCTCTTTCAGCCGTGGGGACGTTATAAAGTGATGGTCAATCCCACTATTCGTTGGTAAAAAAGTAGCCCAGGAGTTGGCGGTGGGTGGTAATGACTAGCTGTCTTTCTTCTAGTTTTACACCGCTAAATTAGGGACGGTTAGCGCATATAGCCCTCGTGTAGCTCTGTACGAAATTAAAAAAAAAAAACAATTACATTCATCGCGTTTAAGAATATAACAAATGATGCTACCAGAGAGCGCTGTAGAATAATTACGTTATTTTCTGCAGTGCTTGATGAATAAATGTAAATCTTTAGAATAAAACACATGCAAAGACAAGTTTGTGTAACAATAGTAACCAACTATTGAAACGATGAATTTAACTTCAAGTCGATTTTGTTTTTATGTAATTTCGGATCTCGACAACGGGTGAAATTAATTATTTTCAACAACTCGAACCTTAAATAGAAGGAAGGTCGTTTCGAACCAATTTTCCTTTTACAACAAAAACATTCGAGACACATAATTAAACTGTCTCAACCCACTCCACTGGTTAACAAGTCCTATAATACTCGACCTAGCTAAGCTGATGATAACTGGCACCGACTGTAACAACAATTCCCATCCGAACATCACACGGACATTCGTACCTGATGCGAACTTATGTTTTCATTTAGAACAGTTCATTAAATATACAAAATAATAATCATTATGAAAGATTAGCTTCGAATCGGCTTATTTCTAGGAATAAAATAACGATTTTATAACAAAGACATAAAATTAGTTTAATTTGAGTTTGAAAGGTTAACTGGAAATGTTCCTTTCTAATGATTATTTTAGATCAGGTTTGATTTGTTTCAAATTTCGCGCAAAGCTACACGAATGCTACCTGCGCTAACAGTCCCTAATTTAGCAGTTTAAGACTAAAGGGAAGGCAGTTATTCATCACCACTCACCGCCATCTCTTGAGCTACTCTTTTATCAACGAATAATGAGATTAGCCCTCACATTATAACGCCCCCACGGCTGAAAGGGCAAGCATGTTTGGTGTGACGGGGATTCGAACCCGTGACCCTTAGATTACAAGTCAAGTGCCTTAACCACCTGGCCAGGCTGGAGCATTTTAGATCAGTCAGACATCGTGACGACTGCCTTTAGAAATATAATATACACTGACATTAGCGGTTTTTGGTTAGGTTTATTTACCGGTATGGCCAGATGGGTTAAGGCGTTCGACTCGAAATAAGAGGGTCGCGGGTTCGAATCCCCTTTGCACCAAACATGCTCGCCCTTTCAGCCGTGGTGGCGTTATAATGTGACGGTCAATCCCCCTATTCTTCGGTAAAAGAGTAGCCCAAGAGTCGGCGGTGAGTGGTAATGACTTGCTGCCTTCCATCTAGTCTTACACTGCTAAATTAGGGAAAGGTTGCGCAGATAGCCCTCGAGTAGCTTTGCGCGAAATTCTGAAACAAACAAAAATAATGTTCCAGTGGGAATAATTATCTTGCGATTTTCGTGTAAAGAAAATAACACCTCTTTCTATTTGTTTTTTAATTTGGTTCCTACCTAAATGAAGCATCGTCGTAATTGGCTCTATTTTATTCTCTGGAATAATAGAGAAATGTGGTTCTAGGTTCGAATCTCTCCCCGTCACTGTTCCAGATACATTTTGTCTTCCTAAAGCGTTTGGTTCTCGTAAAACCGTTTTGTGTTAGCCCGTTATTTTTAGTATGTTCTCTTTTTAACAGGTAAATTTTTAACAGTAATAATATAAATTTGTGTCATATCATCCATGGTTATTGTTGGAAACTCCAGAATATAGTAGTTCCATAAAAACAAAAACCCAACAGAATACTATAACTGGCATGTCAAGTTCTGTTGACAATACTTAACATAAAATATTGTAAACAACTGTGGACCGAGAAACAATGAAAGCATTCACTGCTAAATGGTGGTTACGATGTAAGAGACCAGTTTCACATCATACACTGGATGATTTACTCTCACTGTTTACCACAAATTAAAAGTGTTGACTTGACACATGGAAGATATTATCTTCCACTGTCAATGATTGCCACAAGTGGCAAAACAATGGATAAAATCGGTCTATAAATATTGGATTGAAAATAGCGCAAACATTTGATATTTTTGTTGTTATTTTATTCGTTCCCTTTAATTTACCTCCTCTAGATTAATTTTGATTCGAAATAACAAACATGTAGAATGTCATTTCATATCTATCCTTTGTCTGCTACAAGCCTCTGTCGAAGAGGCCTTTATGTAATACCATAATTTTACAGTTGGGCTGGACTATTGAGTGAATGGTCTCTCAGCTTGTAGCAGACAAAGGACAGATATAAGAAGATACTATTTACACACCTTTGATTTTTAATCCAAAATGGACGCATTCAGATGAATGTAATAAAAACAAATTAACCTGCAATTCAGGTGCTTTTCCACACATTTTATGCCAATCAACGAGGATTTATAGCGTTAAAATTCGGGGCTGGATACCTGCGGAGGGTTTTGTTTCTTTGTTTCTGAATTTCGTTCAAAGCTACACAAGGGCTAACTGCGGTAGCCGTCCCTAATTTAGCAGTGTGAGACTAGAGGGAAGGCAGCTAGTCATCACCACCCACCGCCAACTCTTAGGCTACTCTTTTACCAGCGAATAGTGAGATTGACCGCACATTATAACGCCCCCACGACTGAAAGGGCGAGCATGTTTGGTGCGACGAGCATGCGAAGGTTAGAGCACAAATCGTTTAAGTTATCTCTGTGTTTAAATACAAACAAACAATTTATTATGCACTAACATAACCACTGAAACGTCTCAAATTGCACAGCTTTCTGTATCGCTAGTTTTCCTTTGTTCTTGTATTTGAATATTGTAGAATAAGGTACAATGAATAGGAGGCGCATACTTTTCTGTATATTATGGAAATTGTTCAGAGTCGATAAATGTGGCTCTAAACGCTAGGCGACACCACGTGCTATGAACTGTTACTAATTTAGTATTATACTTTCGCACTCTTTCTTGTTTTTATATTTTCTTAGCACTTCGAATGTAAATCAGAACTATAAAATAAACTGGTTCCCCTGGATAAGCGCCGTATGGTTTAACTGTACACATTCCAATGCCATGAAACTTGAAATTACACTAGACATTTATTGACGAAAATAATTTACTGTATCAAACGTTCTATAAAACTAGAAATCGTCAGATGAAACCCAACCATCCAACTCGCTTCTCAACCGTCACGATCTTGCATAATTTCACTCGTTATATAAAATAAATGTCTTTTTTTTAATGCTTTGCTTAAGAGGTTTATATCAACTATAAACGTTATTCCTTGAGAAGTTGTCTGTTTGATGGACATATATTTGGACCGTTATGAGGCGCTGCCGTTAATATAAAGGATATCATAAGAATTAGTGCGTGCTTATGTTCTTTCTCAAAGTCCCTGCTAAATAGCCAAGTCATTATGTAGCATATTAGAGACCCGAGTAAAATTAGACGTTGGCGGTTAAAGAGCTCTGTAGACGGTTGACAAACGACGTTTAAACTGTACGTCCAGTAGTGTGCGGAGGATCATATAGTGAAAACATCGTTATCCGTCTCGTCATAAATCACCCGTGTATCGATCCGCTACTCCAGGTGACGGTTGGAGATCTGGGGAAAGATTACAGTTTGTTCTCAGGCCACCTGATCTAACGGCTTCCGGTTAGTCTTTCTTTTTGTCTCACCTAGTGTCGGCGGATTCAATTAAACAAACCCCTTGACGTCACAAGAAAACTTGACGTGTGTTGATAAATCTTTAAGAACACCTCTTTCTTCAAGAGATTTATTATTGAAAAATCTGAACTCTAAATATTTTACTTCTCTTTCTATTTGATGGTATAAAAGAACAGTTAAAGGACAAACGTGATTTAACAATTTCCGTTTGATGCGCTGTGTAAATTATTAAAATATTTCTTTTAGGCTATTATATCCTAATTATTTTTAGTAAATACAGTCACACTGTACACACGACACTCTTGTCGTCATGTCAAAACTGTTAGAACATGGACTTAGACGTGTGAACTATGTTAGAATCCAAGTAACGTTAAGTTCAAACCTGACCTTTATTTAATATAATACTTAGGACGCTTTATAAAAAAACATATCTCAGTGAAGTAACATGATTTGTTCTTGCCACAAAATGTATATGATTTTTGCATATAATAACTATAGAGAGTTATATTAAAACGCTTTTGAATGTGTGGATTAGCATATTACAACAATGGAGGATACAAAGCTGCGATAAATGGTCGTGTATCGGAACTACATTTTGTCTTTGTTTGGCACTTAGATCACAAATATCTGTTACAATCGAAAATGTCAGATCACAAGCAGATATCAGGATTAGAAATTTGGTATTTCCAAGACTATGATATCTATTGTACTCAACGGCATTTGAAAACATACGAATATGGATCAATTTAGGGTTTCAGAGCCATCCAGAAATTGGAGTTCAACAAGTCGTACTCCAACCGTGACTAGCGAAGTACAGTATTTTGAAACATGACAATGAACGAGTAAAAAGGTTAATAGCAAAGACCATCCACGTGTCTCAAACAAACGTGCACAGCCTAATCAAAATAGGACTCGTTCTGGAATAGTGATAAAAGTCATGTCTACAAAAGCTCTTCCATCACATTCTACAAACAGCTGGAAAGTATAACGAATATTTGAGTTATTCTGTAATAATACATATTAGCTAAATTGCCAGACACACTGCCGATACATATTTTGCAAGCAGACTGTTCAAGAGGACACCAGGAAAACATCCGTTAAATAGATTACGGAAAGCAGAAAGGATTACCTACTGTATTTTGGACATGACAACCTTACCACGGAACCTTTTGCAAGATGCATGGCTGTCAGAAAAAACATATTTAGTCATGGTGACATAAACTGTAGCGACATGTTGAGGCTCCAAAATCGTTTGAATAAAACATACTCTAACTTTGTAGATTGCATGTTTTTTCAGTCAGTTAGCACTAAGTTTCGAGGATTTGTAAGTTTCACAACATGACTAAGGAAACTTTACTTTGTTACTGTGGCCAACTCTTCAATATACGTCACTGCTTTCGCACTTTACCATCCAACTTCAAGTTTCAATACCTGTGGTGGGCACAGTACAATAAAGCCCATTGTAGCTTAACAACAAATAAGCTAGCCAAAAATGGGCCAGGTATCGGGTATCTAAGCTAACGTTAATCAGATGCGTTGTTTTGTTAGCGATAGTTTAGTGACCTATGGTTATTTAAGTGTAGTCGCAGATAGCCCCCATGTAGCTTTGCGCGAAATTAAAAACTCAAAAAACAACAACAACATGTAAATGTACAGGGTGGCCCGTAAGTTCCTATCCATCCATATGTTATGTTACATTCAATTACGCATGTATTATAAATTTGTTTCTTTTTCAAAGAAATATGGCCGATATAAGCCCATTTCAAAAGCGTATTGTGACAAGTACGTCGCATAATATTATGCAACGAGAATGAGGGATAGTACACAGATACACTAGATACATAAGATATATGGATGGGTAGAGACTTACGGGCCACCCTGTAGATATTTCATTAATGTTGGTATTGTTCAACATAGACGTGTTATTATGTTTGTGACCACGTGATTTAATATGGTTTTATCAAAACACCTGGCAACCTCTTTCAAAAAGTATCCAAGCTTGGCACCTTGACTTTAACACTGGTCACTTGTTTTAAAAAGTATCCAAGCCTGACACCTTGACTTTAACACCGGTAACCTGTTTTAAAAAGTATCCAAGCCTAACACCTTGACTTTAACACCGGTAACCTGTTTTAAAAAGTATCCAAGCCTGACACCTTGACTTTAACACTGGTAACCTGTTTTAAAAAGTATCCAAGCCTAACACCTTGACTTTAACACTGGTGACCTGTTTTAAAAAGTATCCAAGTTTGACACCTTGACTTTAACACTGGTAACCTGTTTTAAAAAGTATCCAAGCCTAACACCTTGACTTTAACACTGGTAACCTGTTTTAAAAAGTATCCAAGCCTAACACCTTGACTTTAACACTGGTAACCTGTTTTAAAAAGTATCCAAGCCTGACACCTTGACTTTAACACTGGTAACCTGTTTTAAAAAGTATCCAAGCCTGACACCTTGACTTTAACACTGGTAACCTGTTTTAAAAAGTATCCAAGCCTAACACCTTGACTTTAACACTGGTAACCTGTTTTAAAAAGTATCCAAGCCTAACATCTTGACTTTAACACTGGTAACCTGTTTTGAAAAGTATCCAAACCTGACACCTTGACTTTAACACCGGTAACCTGTTTTAAAAAGTATCCAATCCTGACACCTGGACTTTAACACTGGTAACCTGTTTTAAAAAGTATCCAAGCCTGACACCTTGACCTTAACACTGGTGACCTGTTTTAAAAAGTATCCAAGTTTGACACCTGGACTTTAACACTGGTGACCTGTTTTAAAAAGTATCCAAACCTGGCACCTTGACTTTAACACTGGTGACTTGTTTTAAAAAGTATCCAAGTTTGACACCTGGACTTTAACACTGGTAGCCTGTTTTAAAAAGTATCCAAACCTGGCACCTTGACTTTAACACTGGTGACCTGTTTTAAAAAGTATCCAAGCCTGACACCTTGACTTTAACACCGGTAACCTGTTTTAAAAAGTATCCAAGCCTGACACCTTGACTTTAACACTGGTGACCTGTTTTAAAAAGTATCCAAACCTGGCACCTTGACTTTAACACTGGTAACCTGTTTTAAAAAGTATCCAAACCTGACACCTTGACTTTAACACCGGTAACCTGTTTTAAAAAGTATCCAAGCCTAAAACCTAGTCTTTAACACTGGTAACCTGTTTTAAAAAGTATCCAAGCCTGACACCTTGACTTTAACACTGGTGACTTGTTTTAAAAAGTATCCAAGCTTGACACCTTGACTTTAACACTGGTGACTTGTTTTAAAAAGTATCCAAGCCTGACACCTTGACTTTAACACTGGTGACTTGTTTTAAAAAGTATCCAAACCTGACACCTTGACTTTAACACTGGTGACTTGTTTTAAAAAGTATCCAAGCCTGACACCTTGACTTTAACACTGGTGACTTGTTTTAAAAAGTATCCAAGCCTGACACCTTGACTTTAACACTGGTGAATTGTTTTAAAAAGTATCCAAGACTGACACCCTGACTTTAACACTGGTGATCTGTTTTAAAAAGTATCCAAGCCTGACACCTAGACTTTAACACCGGTGATCTGTTTTAAAAAGTATCCAAGCCTGACACCTTGACTTTAACACTGGTGACTTGTTTTAAAAAGTATCCAAGCTTCACACCTTGACTTTAACACTGGTGACTTGTTTTAAAAGTATCCAAGCCTGACACCTTGACTTTAACACTGGTGACTTGTTTTAAAAAAGTATCCAAGCCTGACACCTTGACTTTAACACTGGTAACCTGTTTTAAAAAGTATCCAAGCCTGACACCTTGACTTTAACACTGGTGACTTGTTTTAAAAGTATCCAAGCTTGTCACCTTGACTTTAACACTGGTGACTTGTTTTAAAATGTATCCAAGCTTGACACCTTGACTTTAACACTGGTGACTTGTTTTAAAAAGTATCCAAGCCTGACACCTTGACTTTAACACTGGTGACTTGTTTTAAAAAGTATCCAAGCCTGACACCTTGACTTTAACACTGGTGACTTGTTTTAAAAAGTATCCAAGCCTGACACCTTGACTATAACACTGGTAACCTGTTTTAAAAAGTATCCAAGCCTCACACCCTGACTTTAACACCGGTGATCTGTTTTAAAAAGTATCCAAGCCTGACACCTTGACTTTAACACTGGTAACCTGTTTTAAAAAGTATCCAAGCTTGACACCATGACATTAACACTGGTGACTTGTTTTAAAAAGTATCCAAGCCTGACACCTTGACTTTAACACTGGTGACTTGTTTTAAAAAGTATCCAAGCCTGACACCTTGACTTTAACACTGGTGACTTGTTTTAAAAAGTATCCAAGCCTGACACCTAGACTTTAACACTGGTGACCTGTTTTAAAAAGTATCCAAGCCTGACACCTTGACTTTAACACTGGTGACTTGTTTTAAAAAGTATCCAAGCCTGACACCTTGACTTTAACACTGGTGACTTGTTTTAAAAAGTATCCAAGCCTGATACCTAGACTTTAACACTGGTAACCTGTTTTAAAAAGTATCCAAGCCTGACACCTTGACTTTAACACTGGTGACTTGTTTTAAAAAGTATCCAAGCCTGACACCTTGACTTTAACACTGGTGACCTGTTTTAAAAAGTATCCAAGCCTGACACCTTGACTTTAACACTGGTGACCTGTTTTAAAAAGTATCCAAGCCTGACACCTTGACTTTAACACTGGTGACTTGTTTTAAAAAGTATCCAAGCCTGACACCTTGACTTTAACACTGGTGACTTGTTTTAAAAAAGTATCCAAGCCTGACACCTAGACTTTAACACTGGTGACCTGTTTTAAAAAAGTATCCAAGCCTGACACCTTGACTTTAACACTGGTGACTTGTTTTAAAAAGTATCCAAGCCTGACACCTTGACTTTAACACTGGTGACTTGTTTTAAAAAGTATCCAAGCCTGACACCTGGACTTTAACACTGGTGACTTGTTTTAAAAAGTATCCAAGCCTGCCACCTTGACTTTAACACTGGTGACTTGTTTTAAAAAGTATCCAAGCCTGACACCTTGACTATAACACTGGTAACCTGTTTTAAAAAGTATCCAAGCCTCACACCCTGACTTTAACACCGGTGATCTGTTTTAAAAAGTATCCAAGACTGACACCTAGACTTTAACACTGGTAACCTGTTTTAAAAAATATCCAAGCCTGACACCTTGACTTTAACACTGGTGACCTGTTTTAAAAAGTATCCAAGCATGACACCTGGACTTTAACACTGGTAACCTGTTTTAAAAAGAATCCAAGCCTGACACCTGGACTTTAACACTGGTGAACTGTTTTAAAAAGTATCCAAGCCTGACACCTTGACTTTAACACTGGTGACCTGTTTTAAAAAGTATCCAAGCCTGACACCTTGACTTTAACACTGGTGACTTGTTTTAAAAAGTATCCAAGCCTGACACCTTGACTTTAACACTGGTGACTTGTTTTAAAAAAGTATCCAAGCCTGACACCTTGACTTTAACACTGGTAACTGTTTTAAAAAGTATCCAAGCCTGACACCTTGACTTTAACACTGGTGACTTGTTTTAAAAAGTATCCAAAGCCTGACACCTTGACTTTAACACTGGTAACCTGTTTTAAAAGTATCCAAGCCTGACACCTTGACTTTAACACTGGTGACTTGTTTTAAAAAGTATCCAAGCCTAACACCTGGACTTTAACACTGGTAACCTGTTTTAAAAAGTATCCAAGCCTGACAACTGGACTTTAACACTGGTGACTTGTTTTAAAAAGTATCCAAGCCTGACACCTTGACTTTAACACTGGTGACTTGTTTTAAAAAAGCATCCAAGCCTGACACCTTGACTTTAACACTGGTAACCTGTTTTAAAAGTATCTAAGCTTGACACCTTGACTTTAACACTGGTGACTTGTTTTAAAAAGTATCCAAGCCTGACACCTGGACTTTAACACTGGTAACCTGTTTTAAAAAGTATCTAAGCCTGACACCTTGACTTTAACACTGGTGACCTGCTTTAAGAAGTATCTAAGCTTGATATCTTGACTTTAACATTGGTGACCTGTTTTAAAAAGTATCTAAGCCTGACACCTTGACTTTAACACTGGTGACCTGTTTTAAAAAGTATCCAAGCCTGACACCTTGACTTTAACACTGGTGACTTGTTTTAAAAAGTATCCAAGCCTGACACATTGACTTTAACACTGGTGACCTGTTTTAAAAAGTATCCAAGCCTGACACCTTGACTTTAACACTGGTGACTTGTTTTAAAAAGTATCCAAGCCTGACACCTTGACTTTAACACTGGTGACTTGTTTTAAAAAGTATCCAAGACTGACACCTGGACTTTAACACTGGTAACCTGTTTTAAAAAGTATCCAAGCCTGACAACTGGACTTTAACACTGGTGACTTGTTTTAAAAAGTATCCAAGCCTGACACCTTGACTTTAACACTGGTGACTTGTTTTAAAAAGCATCCAAGCCTGACACCTTGACTTTAACACTGGTAACCTGTTTTAAAAAGTATCTAAGCTTGACACCTTGACTTTAACACTGGTGACTTGTTTTAAAAAGTATCCAAGCCTGACACCTGGACTTTAACACTGGTAACCTGTTTTAAAAAGTATCTAAGCCTGACACCTTGACTTTAACACTGGTGACCTGCTTTAAGAAGTATCTAAGCTTGATATCTTGACTTTAACATTGGTGACCTGTTTTAAAAAGTATCTAAGCCTGACACCTTGACTTTAACACTGGTGACCTGTTTTAAAAAGTATCCAAGCCTGACACCTTGACTTTAACACTGGTGACTTGTTTTAAAAAGTATCCAAGCCTGACACCTTGACTTTAACACTGGTGACCTGTTTTAAAAAGTATCCAAGCCTGACACCTTGACTTTAACACTGGTGACTTGTTTTAAAAGTATCCAAGCCTGACACCTTGACTTTAACACTGGTGACTTGTTTTAAAAAGTATCCAAGACTGACACCTTGACTTTAACACTGGTAACCTGTTTTAAAGAGTATCCAAGCCTGACACCTTGACTTTAACACTGGTGACTTGTTTTAAAAAGTATCCAAGCTTGACACCTTGACTTTAACACTGGTGACTTGTTTTAAAAAGTATCCAAGCCTGACACCTTGACTTTAACACTGGTGACTTGTTTTAAAAAGTATCCAAACCTGACACCTTGACTTTAACACTGGTGACTTGTTTTAAAAAGTATCCAAGCCTGACAACTTGACTTTAACACTGGTGACTTGTTTTAAAAAGTATCCAAGCCTGACACCTTGACTTTAACACTGGTGACCTGTTTTAAAAAGTATCTAAGCTTGACACCTTGACTTTAACACTGGTGACTTGTTTTAAAAAGTATCCAAGCCTGACACCTGGACTTTAACACTGGTAACCTGTTTTAAAAAGTATCTAAGCTTGACACCTTGACTTTAACACTGGTGACCTGCTTTAAGAAGTATCTAAGCTTGACATCTTGACTTTAACATTGGTGACCTGTTTAAAAAAGTATCTAAGCCTGACACCTTGACTTTAACACTGGTGACCTGTTTTAAAAAGTATCCAAGCCTGACACCTTGACTTTAACACTGGTGACTTGTTTTAAAAAGTATCCAAGCCTGACACCTTGACTTTAACACTGGTGACTTGATTTAAAAAGTATCCAAGCCTGACACCTAGACTTTAACACTGGTAACCTGTTTTAAAAAGTATCCAAGCCTGACACCTTGACTTTAACACTGGTGACTTGTTTTAAAAAGTATCCAAGCCTGACACCTTGACTTTAACACTGGTGACCTGTTTTAAAAAGTATCCAAGCCTGACACCTTGACTTTAACACTGGGGAACTTGTTTTAAAAAGTATCCAAGCCTGACACCTTGACTTTAACACTGGTGACTTGTTTTAAAAAGTATCCAAGCCTGACACCTTGACTTTAACACTGGTGACTTGTTTTAAAAAGTATCCAAGCCTGACACCTTGACTATAACACTGGTAACCTGTTTTAAAAAGTATCCAAGCCTCACACCCTGACTTTAACACCGGTGATCTGTTTTAAAAAGTATCCAAGCCTGACACCTAGACTTTAACACTGGTAACCTGTTTTAAAAAGTATCCAAGCCTGACACCTTGACTTTAACACTGGTGACCTGTTTTAAAAAGTATCCAAGCATGACACCTGGACTTTAACACTGGTAACCTGTTTTAAAAAGTATCCAAGCTTGACACCATGACTTTAACACTGGTGACTTGTTTTAAAAAGTATCCAAGCCTGACACCTTGACTTTAACACTGGTGACCTGTTTTAAAAAGTATCCAAGCTTGACACCATGACTTTAACACTGGTGACTTGTTTTAAAAAGTATCCAAGCCTGACACCTTGACTTTAACACTGGTGACCTGTTTTAAAAAGTATCCAAGCTTGACACCTTGACTTTAACACTGGTGACCTGTTTTAAAAAGTATCCAAGCTTGACACCATGACTTTAACACTGGTGACTTGTTTTAAAAAGTATCCAAGCTTGACACCATGACTTTAACACTGGTGACTTGTTTTAAAAAGTATCCAAGCTTGACACCATGACTTTAACACTGGTGACTTGTTTTAAAAAGTATCCAAGCTTGACACCATGACTTTAACACTGGTGACCTGTTTTAAAAAGTATCCAAGCTTGACACCATGACTTTAACACTGGTGACTTGTTTTAAAAAGTATCCAAGCCTGACACCTTGACTTTAACACTGGTAACCTGTTTTAAAAAGTATCCAAGCTTCACACCTTGACTTTAACACTGGTGACCTGTTTTAAAAAGTATCCAAGCTTCACACTTTGACTTTAACACTGGTAACCTGTTTTAAAAAGTATCCAAGCTTCACACCTTGACTTTAACACTGGTGACCTGTTTTAAAAAGTATCCAAGCCTGACACCTTGACTTTAACACTGGTAACCTGTTTTAAAAAGTATCCAAGCTTGACACCATGACTTTAACACTGGTGACTTGTTTGAAAAAGTATCCAAGCCTCACACCTTGACTTTAACACTGGTAACCTGTTTTAAAAAGTATCCAAGCTTGACACCATGACTTTAACACTGGTAACCTGTTTTAAAAAGTATCCAAGCTTGACACCATGACTTTAACACTGGTGACTTGTTTTAAAAGTATCCAAGCCTGACACCTTGACTTTAACACTGGTAACCTGTTTTAAAAGTATCCAAGCTTGACACCATGACTTTAACACTGGTGACTTGTTTTAAAAAGTATCCAAGCCTGACACCTTGACTTTAACACTGGTGACTTGTTTTAAAAAGTATCCAAGCCTGACACCTAGACTTTAACACTGGTGACTTGTTTTAAAAAGTATCGAAGCCTGACACCTAGACTTTAACACTGGTAACCTGTTTTAAAAAGTATCCAAGCTTGACACCTTGACTTTAACACTGGTGACTTGTTTTAAAAAGTATCCAAGCCTGACACCTTGACTTTAACACTGGTAACCTGTTTTAAAAAGTATCCAAGCTTGACACCATGACTTTAACACTGGTGACTTGTTTTAAAAAGTATCCAAGCCTGACACCTTGACTTTAACACTGGTGACCTGTTTTAAAAAGTATCTAAGCTTGACACCATGACTTTAACACTGGTAACCTGTTTTAAAAAGTATCCAAGCCTAACACCTTGACTTTAACACTGGTAACCTGTTTTAAAAAGTATCCAAGCTTGACACCTTGACTTTAACACTGGTGACTTGTTTTAAAAAGTATCCAAGCCTGACACCTTGACTTTAACACTGGTAACCTGTTTTAAAAAGTATCTAAGCTTGACACCTTGACTTTAACACTGGTGACCTGTTTTAAAAAGTATCTAAGCTTGACACCATGACTTTAACACTGGTAACCTGTTTTAAAAAGTATCTAAACTTGACACCATGACTTTAACACTGGTGACTTGTTTTAAAAAGTATCCAAGACTGACACCTTCACTTTAACACTGGTAACCTGTTTTAAAAAGTATCCAAGCTTGACACCATGACTTTAACACTGGTAACCTGTTTTAAAAAGTATCCAAGCCTGACACCTTGACTTTAACACTGGTGACCTGTTTTAAAAAGTATCTAAGCTTGACACCATGACTTTAACACTGGTAACCTGTTTTAAAAAGTATCCATGCTTGACACCTTGACTTTAACACTGGTAACCTGTTTTAAAAAGTATCTAAGCTTGACACCTTGACTTTAACACTGGTAACCTGTTTTAAAAAGTATCCAAGCTTGACACCTTGACTTTAACACTGGTAACCTGTTTTAAAAAGTATCTAAGCTTGACACCTTGACTTTAACACTGGTGACCTGTTTTAAAAAGTATCTAAGCTTGACACCATGACTTTAACACTGGTAACCTGTTTTAAAAAGTATCCAAGCCTGACACCTTGACTTTAACACTGGTGACCTGTTTTAAAAAGTATCTAAGCCTGACACATTGACTTTAACACTGGTAACCTGTTTTAAAAAGTATCCAAGCTTGACACCTTGACTTTAACACTGGTAACCTGTTTTAAAAGGTATCTAAGCTTGACACCTTGACTTTAACACTGGTGACCTGTTTTAAAAAGTATCTAAGCTTGACACCATGACTTTAACACTGGTAACCTGTTTTAAAAAGTATCCAAGCCTGACACATTGACTTTAACACTGGTAACCTGTTTTAAAAAGTATCTAAGCTTGACACCATGACTTTAACACTGGTCACTTGTTTTAAAAAGTATCTAAGCTTGACACCATGACTTTAACACTGGTAACCTGTTTTAAAAAGTATCTAAGCTTGACATCTTGACTTTAACACTGGTAACCTGTTTTAAAAAGTATCTAAGCTTGACACCATGACTTTAACACTGGTAACCTGTTTTAAAAAGTATCCAAGCCTGACACATTGACTTTAACACTGGTAACCTGTTTTAAAAAGTATCTAAGCTTGACACCATGACTTTAACACTGGTCACTTGTTTTAAAAAGTATCTAAGCTTGACACCATGACTTTAACACTGGTAACCTGTTTTAAAAAGTATCTAAGCTTGACACCTTGACTTTAACACTGGTGACCTGTTTTAAAAAGTATCTAAGCTTGACACCATGACTTTAACACTGGTAACCTGTTTTAAAAAGTATCCAAGCCTGACACATTGACTTTAACACTGGTAACCTGTTTTAAAAAGTATCTAAGCTTGACACCATGACTTTAACACTGGTCACTTGTTTTAAAAAGTATCTAAGCTTGACACCATGACTTTAACACTGGTCACTTGTTTTAAAAAGTATCTAAGCTTGACACCATGACTTTAACACTGGTAACCTGTTTTAAAAAGTATCTAAGCTTGACACCATGACTTTAACACTGGTAACCTGTTTTAAAAAGTATCTAAGCTTGACACCATGACTTTAACACTGGTCACTTGTTTTAAAAAGTATCTAAGCTTGACACCATGACTTTAACACTGGTAACCTGTTTTAAAAAGTATCTAAGCTTGACACCATGACTTTAACACTGGTGACTTGTTTTAAAAAGTATCCAAGACTGACACCTTCACTTTAACACTGGTGACTTGTTTTATAAAGTATCTAAACTTTGATTACTGTACAAAATGCCACTTTGCAGCATATCCAATACTGTGATTTTCCACGAGAAATATTCTATTGTGTTTGTGCAATAGTTTGTTATGTAATTTAACGTTACAATCGTTCTGATGTCTCATTGCTAAGTTTTTCCGACATGCAAAAACGAGAAGCAATCTTAATTACGTATTACCCCTGTTGAAGCCGAATTTAAGGTTAGCTCACGAGCGCTGGAGAGTTGCGTGTCGCTATCCGCTTTTCAAATTGTTTCCTTGTAATAAAACGGCAATATTGTACCCAGAATAAAAATACTCTAGAACACAGTAGGCGTGGAATCGGAGATGCGACCGATTATTGCTACGTGATCTTATAGAGTCACGTGCCTATATCAAGCTTCTGAGGAAAATCGTTGTTACATTAAAACTGTGGCTGGGAGCTAGGTATCTACTTATCTTTTATAGCTTAAGAAGGACGTATAAATCATGTTTATGTTTTATGTCAAGTTGAAGCTTTTAAAACATTTAATGTTTACAGGCTTATTACATCAGTCTCTTCCTCACAATTTGATTATTGTCAGATGAACACGGGCCTGGCATGGCCAAGTGCGTAAGGCGTGCGACTCGTAATCCGCGGGTTCGCGCCCGCGTCGCGCTAACCATGCTCGCCCTTCCAACCGTGGGGGTGTATAATGTGACGGTCAATCCCATTATTCGTTGGTAAAAGAGTAGCCCAAGAGTTGGCGGTGGGTGGTGATGACTAGCTGCCTTCCCTTTAGTCTTACACTGCTAAATTAGGGACGGCTAGCACAGATAGCCCTCGAGTAGCTTTGTGCGAAATTCCCAAACAAACAGATGAACACAATTACTGTAAAATATATATATATAGACAAAATAAATACAATATTTATTGTTTTAAGTAGCAAAACATTTTAGCTTTATTATCAGCTATCCCACTCCTGGTGACTCACCCCGATAAGTCCCATGACTTATAGCGTTACAAATACGATTTCGATACCCGTAATGGGCACAATATAGATAGCCCATTGTTTGACTTTAAGCTCAATGACAGACAAACAGGTAAAACTACACAACCTACAAAAATTAAAATAAAACTTCACCAGTCTAAAGAGAAAAAAAGACGATGAAATAAAATAATAAAACGATTTAAATTCATTTATTCACCAGTTGGCTGTTAGCGGTACTTTCGACCAAAATCCCAACAGTATATTACAACGTTCTATTAGTTTAGATGTGGCTTACTACTAAATTTATATACATGTACTAAACTTTTTTTTTGTTGCTAAGCGCAAAGTTGTATAATAGACTACCTGTGCTGTGCCCACCACGGGTATCGAAACCTCGTTTCTTAACGTCATAATTTTTCGGACTTATCGATTTGTCAATAAGGGACCATATATAAAGTTATCAATGTAAACATACTCATATTTATATGTACAAAACAGTTATTACATATACACACACACATTAAACATAGCACACTTTTAATAGAACTGAAGTCCATCTAATGCTTTTAGTTCCAAAACAACAAATAACAAATGTAAAGTGGTCAGTACATTTAGTGTTAACGTTTATTTAACTTGATAAAATAAAGTGTTCTTCGTGCAAAGTTGTATTAGTATGGGTTTAGTGACGAATCAGTTCGATATATCACAAGCTGTGATTACTATCTCTCTTTAACACAGTCCCATCAAATTGGGCCCCCCGCTAGTACAGCGGTATGTCTTCGGATTTACAACGCTAAAATTAGGGGATCGATTCCCCTCGGTGTACAAATATACACGCCCATCAAATTGGTTTTATTGTTAGGTTCTCAGTCCCAAATACAAATGTTTCACTTACACGGGCCTATCTTTAGTTTGTCTGTTGTTTAGCACAAGGCTACATACACAATTAATAAGGATCTAAATCCATAGTTTTACCATTGAGCCACCAGAGGGCTGTCATACGACATAAAGTTTAAATATGAATTATATTAAAACTTTACAGTACCAAAACTGTATTTTCTATAACTCCTTCCTCCCCCAAGAAAACACCAAAAACAAATATAATTGCAGTGAGTTCAAAGAATGTTATTCCAAAATTAACAAAACTATGTTTTAGTCATCATGGTATTGTTTACGAATTACCCACCAGCTATTTATTGGTCTATTAATTTACTTGGAAGTGGCCTAATACTAGAATTACCATGATGTGAATTCGATAATTAAGAGTTCGTGTCCCGTTGCTAGAAAAAATCGCTCCCCAATGTGGAACCATGGTGGCACTTATTCGATCAAATAGAAGAAGCCAAAGAGCTGGTGATGGGTACTCTTGAGTAGGTTGCTTCTCACTAGTCTAGATTTTTAAAGGAGAAAATATACTAGGTGGCAGCACAGAACACAACATTAAAGTTCTGCGATATATCTGTACACAAGGTGGCAGCACATAACACAACATTAAGGCTCTGCGACATATCTGTACACTAAGTGGCAACACAGAACACAACATTAAGGCTCTGCGACATATCTGTACATGATGTGGCAGCACATAACACAACATTAAGGCTCTGCGACATATCTGTACATGATGTGGCAGCACATAACACAACATTAAGGCTCCGCGTTATATCTGTACATGATGTGGCAGCACATAACACAACATTAAAGTTTTGCGATATATCTGTACCTTAACAGCACATAACACAACCTCAAGGCCCTACGATATATTCCGGTAATATCTTCTTTCTATAACATAACCTCTGAAGAGACTAGGAACAATGATAAAACTAGTAGTTGTAGCAGTGATTACTATAAACAATGATAAAATTGGTAGTTTTACACACGCAACATGTAGGAGTGATAATAAAGGTACAAAAGCGACTTCATCGCTTTCCAGAAGGGTGTGCAACAGCCCTCTAGATTATCCATTCCATTTAAAAAAAAAACAGAAAATAAAGGAATATGGATTAATTTGGGACACCAGGACCATCTAAAAAAAGTCTTTCAACAATTCCTAACTCAGCCATCCAAAACAAATTGCATTGTTTTGTAACAAAGGAACATCCACGTACAGAAAGGTGGGTGGGAAGGACTTTCATTTTATCCTTTAATCCGCATTCACACGTTTTAGTCATTTTTACCACATTCTCAGTTTTCATAAAAAGTCTTGCTCGTGGATCTTTAAGATTGCTCCATTCACAGTGAAGCAACCAGCACATCTGTCATGCACAAAAATAACTCTTTACAGTTTTCTATAAATGACTTATTAACTTTTCACAACAAATTATACTCTATTAAACATTTTAAAAATATTTGTTTTACTAGTCGAATCATGATAATAAAGCTGAGATAACTAGTTTTGTCTAACAGGATAAATGAGCTGCTCCAAGATATGAATTTGTCGAATACAAGATATGTTAAAAGTAAATTTTGATTTAACACTTCAGTACAAAGCAACTCACGACGATCTCCACCAGAAAGAGACACTAAAGTAAAACACTCTATATGGATTATTAATGTGTTGCAGTTGTTATTAAGCACAAAACTACACTAAGCGTTGGCTACGTTTTACGCACGGCGGGTATCCAAACAAGATTTTTAGCGATATAAGCCCTCAGAATAGACCAACACTCCAGGTATTAAGGCAATGTTTCTACTCCCGCTGAGGTGTTGGTTTTTTTATAATTAAACACAAAGCAACTTTCAGTTTTATATTCCTTAAGAATTGCTTCTGAGCAACCATAGTAGGAAAACAAACCACTTACTAGTGTTATCAACAAACCACTTACTAGTGTTCATAACAAACCATTTACTCGTGTTATCAACAAACCACTTACTAGTGTCCATAACAAACCACTTACTAGTGTTCATAACAAACCATTTACTAGTGTTCGTAACAAACCAATTATTCGTTTTATCAACAAACCACTTACAAGTGTTCCTAACAAACCACTTACTAGTGTTATCAACAAACCACTTACTAGTGGACACAAAACTGAGGTCTATACTATGTAAAAACTACACTGACAAACACCACACCAACATTATTTATAAAATACAATGTGATAACTGCCACGACTTCTATATTGGAGAAACAAGTAGAAAAATGGAAACCAGATTTAATGAACATAAAAAGTCACCTTCACACGTTATCGAACACTGCAAGTCAAATAAACACATCATAACCATAGAAAACACTCAAATACTAAATAAAGAACAAACATAAACAAACGCAAAATTAAAGAAGCCTTACTTATACAACAACTTAAACCCAAAATAAACCAATATAAAGGAACGCCTTTATACCTATATTAATATAATAAAATAAATAAAATTATATATTCAAACATCTAACAACGCCCACTACATTCCAACACTCAGTTACACAATCCCTTTCAAACATGTGGTCAGATTCCAAACAGTTACCTCTTTCTTTGTGAACCTGAGGATGACCGAAGAAGGTTGAAACGTTGTTCGCTCTTCTTTGTAAAATATTTTCTTAACCCAACGAGCCGTTTTTGCATATAAACCACTTACTAGTGTTATCAACAAACCACTTACTAGTGTTCAAAACAAACCACTTACTAGTGTTCATAACAAACCACTTACTAGTGTTATCAACAAACCACTTACTAGTGTTCATAACAAACCACTTACTAGTGTTCGTAACAAACCACTTACTAGTGTTCATAACAAACCACTTATTCGTTTTATCAACAAACCACTTACTAGTGTTCATAACAAACCACTTACTCGTGTTATCAACAAACCACTTACTAGTGTTCATAACAAACCACTTATTCGTTTTATCAACAAACCACTTACTAGTGTTCATAACAAACCACTTACTATTGTTCATAACAAACCACTTACTATTGTTCATAACAAACCATTTACTAGTGTTCATAACAAACCACTTTCTGGTGTTCATAACAAACCACTTACTAGTGTTCACAACAAACTACTTTCTAGTGTTCATAACAAACCACTTACTAGTGTTATCAACAATCCACTTACTAGTGTTCATAACAAACCACTTACTAGTGTTATAAACAATCCACTTACTGGTGTTCATAACAAACCACTTACTAGTGTTCATAACAAACCACTTACTAGTGTTATCAACAAACCACTTACTAGTGTTCATAGCAAACCACTTACTAGTGTTCGTAACAAACCACTTACTAGTGTTCATAACAAACCACTTATTCGTTTTATCAACAAACCACTTACTAGTGTTCATAACAAACCACTTACTAGTGTTATCAACAAACCACTTACTAGTGTTCACAACAAACCACTTACTAGTGTTCACAACAAACCACTTACTGGTGTTCATAACAAACCACTTACTAGTGTTCATAACAAACCACTTACTCGTGTTATCAACAAACCACTTACTAGTGTTCATAACAAACCACTTACTAGTGTTCATAACAAACCACTTACTAGTGTTCGTAACAAACCACTTACTAGTGTTCGTAACAAACCACTTACTAGTGTTCATAACAAACCACTTATTCGTTTCATCAACAAACCACTTACTCGTGTTATCAACAAACCACTTACTAGTGTTCATAACAAACCACTTACTAGTGTTCATAACAAACCACTTACTAGTGTTCGTAACAAACCACTTACTAGTGTTCATAACAAACCACTTATTCGTTTTATCAACAAACCACTTACTAGTGTTCATAACAAACCACTTACTCGTGTTATCAACAAACCACTTACTAGTGTTCAGAACAACCACTTACTAGTGTTATCAACAAACCACTTACTAGTGTTCGTAACAAACCACTTACTAGTGTTCATAACAAACCACTTATTCGTTTTATCAACAAACCACTTACTAGTGTTCATAACAAACCACTTACTAGTGTTACCAACAAACCACTTACTAGTGTTCACAACAAACCACTTTCTAGTGTTCACAAGAAACCACTTACTAGTGTTCACAACAAACCACTTAATTGTGTTCATAACAAACCACTTACTAGTGTTCATTACAAACCACTTACTAGTGTTCACAACAAACCACTTACTAGTGTTCACAACATACAACTTTCTGGTGTTCATAAGAAACCACTTACTAGTGTTCATAACAAACCACTTACTAGTGTTCGTAACAAACCACTTACTAGTGTTCATAACAAACTACTTATTCGTTTTATCAACAAACCACTTACTAGTGTTCATAACAAACCAGTACTAGTGTTCATAACAAACCAGTACTAGGGTTCATTGACTTTACTCCGATATAAACTAAATATATTCGGATGTTGGTTTTCTCTAGCTTTTGCTAGACACAGTTTAGAAGAACATTTGGGAAATAAGAAGTCGACAAAGACATTTGTAAAAATAACAATTTTCTAACTAAAACAATAAAGCTATAGCATTCTGATAGCTTCTATTTAGTAATAAAATAATATATGTGAAGCTTAATCACAGTTTCGTCAAACTGACAATACGTCTGTCAGAGTAAGTGACTCAATCTTCCAGATATGATGTTCTTTCCCGCGAAAACAATAACTGTTTTTCTTTTCCGTCTTCTGAACTTTAAATGAGTTGATTTACAGTAATATAAATTAAAATTTAGATTATCTAGTTGAATCAAAGAAAGTTCTCACGTTACGTGTTATACTATAATTCATATCGGTTTTTACAAACTCTGTACTGAGTTAAGATGTCTTAACTTCTTGGGACAAAATTTACATAAAAAAACTTTTATGGTGTGAAAGGATAACAGATAGACTACATGAGTGTAGTTCAAGATATTCTGTATTTTAAGGAATTATTCATGAACAACGAGTCGTCGTGTATCGTTTCGTTAAACATTTTGGAAAAGAGAATGCGTCCTCGAATTTGGTATTGTTACATTTTCTGAAAACTGTCTCATCGTATTATGCGACGTTTACTTTATGAAAAATGGGGGTTTTGCCTAGTTTAATGTTCTGACACAATGTTTCGTTATATAATATATCGTTTAATACTCTGGAGAAATGGGTCGTTATATGTTTAGTTTAATATTTGGTATTTCTATGAGTCCTGGTCGAAGAAAGACTGGTATGTGACAAGAACAACCATAATTTAAGTGAAGCCCAAAAAGGTTGAATCAGACGAGTCTTATTTCAAAAACGGTTTAAAACTCTTGAGAAACCAAGAATGTTTAAAGAAAACTCAAGGACACTGAAAACAGTAACAAGTAACCAAATGGGACTGAGGAACAAGCCCGACATTGTAAACAAACATGTTAGCAGACGATTTTGCTTTTCTTGACAATTACGTATATTATAAAGTGGAAGACGTTTCGTGATTTTAAAAAATGGCATGTATTACAAACTGGAAATTGTCTCGTTGTTTTTAACAATTATACACATTACAAAATGTAAACGTTTCGATGGTGTTAACAGCTACATACATTATAGACTGGTAAACGTTTCGATGGTGTTAACAGCTACATACTTTATAAACTGGTAAACGTTTCGATGGTGTTACCAGCTACATACTTTATAAACTGGTAAACGTTTCTATGGTGTTAACAGCTACATACATTATAAACTGGTAAACGTTTCGATGGTGTTAACAGCTACATACTTTATAAACTGGTAAACGTTTCTATGGTGTTAACAGCTACATACATTATAAACTGCTAAACGTTTCGATGGTGTTAACAGCTACATACATTATAAACTGGTAAACGTTTCGATGGTGTTAACAGCTACATACATTGTAAACTGGTAAACGTTTCGATGGTGTTAACAGCTACATACATTATAAACTGGTAAACGTTTCGATGGTGTTAACAGCTACATACATTATAAACTGGTAAACGTTTCGATGGTGTTAACAGCTACATACATTGTAAACTGGTAAACGTTTCGATGGTGTTAACAGCTACATACATTATAAACTGGTAAACGTTTCGATGGTGTTAACAGCTACATACATTATAAACTGGTAAACGTGTCGATGGTGTTAACAGCTACATACATTATAAACTGGTAAACGTTTCGATGGTGTTAACAGCTACATACATTAACTGTTAAATGCTACTTGATTTTTATTAACGTTTGGTATACAATACAGCTTGATCAAAGTTTCGCTATTTTAAGCAACCCTATAACTGGAGAAAGTTAGTCGACGTTTCTCCGTTATTAACAATTGTACAAGCAACCTGGTGCACGTTTCACTGCTGTTAGAAACCTCGTGCGTCACAAAACCCTTGTATTTTAAGAAAAACGAAACGTTAATCCAGTTTTTTAGATGTGTTTGTTTTTTAAAAAATTCCAAATTATCCCTTCCCTATGGTCAGCGGTAAGTCTCTAGACTTACAATGCTAAATTCTGGGGCTCGATTCCCCTCGACACATCCAACAAATAGCCCATTGTGAATATGCTCTATATTAACAGACCTTATTCCGTTCTTGTCTCATATTTCTGTACTGTACCCCTGTATTTCTCCTGTCTTTCTCTATTGACTCTCTAGGAGATTAGGCCTAGGATATGTCTGAGTGTAAAAACAAACGTTAATTTGAAACGTACTAATATACACCCCCTAAAAGTTATATTCTTCCCGAAGATAATATCTTGTTTGGAATATTGAAGAGGGGAGAATTTGAAATGTTTAGTTTAATTGTCAAATTATCAAAGTTAAATATGGTGTGGGCAGTACTTATAAGTTCCAACTATTCACCCTATGTTATGAGATATAATAAATATTATGTTAAAACGGAATAACTCTAGATGACCAGTTTCTGGTGCCTACTCTCCGAGTAGGTACTTGTTTAACATGAAGCCAGATTCGTGTCTATATAAATTATTCACACTTTGGTTTGTCCGTCGAGTTAGTGACACGTGTGTCTGTGTTTCTAACTGCCTGAAAATTCTGTTAGCTATTTATCTGTATTTCTATTGTTCTGTGTGTCTGTCTGTTTAGGTAATTGTTATATAGTCTCTCTGTGAGCTTGTTATCTTCCAACAGTATGTATATCTTTCTGTCTATCAATGTTTATCTATCCATAACACTGAACTCATACGGGAAACATTTACGTTACATGTAAAACCATGTACCAACTGCTAGAAATCCACTACGTCTACAATGGTAGGATGCGTGGTAGACATGGCTGCTTTTTGTTATTATGCTTTGTGAGTAATATATAGATCTTACTGTTTCATCAGATCATTATGCGGTTTGTGTGATAAGAAAAACAGAATGGAATCTGTCAGTTCGGGTAGCTAGTTGTGTTTGGTTTCGGTGCATGTTTTCGTCACCGACAACACGTTTCGATTGGTCCTGACTGTTTCTCCTATTTTCCTAACCTTTTTCTTTTCCAAAAATGTGATGTTTTAATATCTTAATCTCTAAGTCAAGTCTTTGTTTACCATATGGTTATTATGTAACCTGATACTAGTTTCAATTAACAGGAAAAATGAAACTTGAGATACAAGTTTGTACATATATTATTATATGTTCTCACGAACAACATTAAGTAATCAAACTTTATTTCGTATACACGTAACAATTGGTGAATTCAAGATGCTTAAAGAAACATCACGTTCATAATAACCTCACCAAGGACTTTATATTCTGAACTAAAACCAGTTACCAACGCAGATTTCTTAGAGTTGGTTTCTCGTCTATTGTAAGATTAACGGAATATTGAATAATTCGTCACCATTCTCTGTTACACGTACACAGAATAGAATTCTTGTTTATAATAAATAGGAAACAGTTGTTCCTAGAAATAAAATTTAATAATATAAATAAACGCTTAACTTTTTCCGATAAAATTCCCTTTAACGTATTTTAAATATTTAGTACGTTACCAGGGTGTTTTCACAGACTAACGTATTATAACGACTGCTGCAAATGCACGTGGGATGGGAAAGTCGGTGAAGTATTTGAACCTTGGGCGTGTAAAGATTGTAGCATGTGTATATTTAACGCTTTTCCTCGACGTTAAACTGTTAGTGTGTTTAACTTCGATTTAAAAATTGTAGTTAAAATTCTTTATAGTGGCTTCCTGGAAATAATCATCACATTATTACGCACAATATTCGTTCTTCTAGTTGATAAACGTTACCAAACGCCCAACACACAAACACATATACCCAGATAAAGAACCTCCATCTTTTAACAACTTGTAGGAGTTGACGTGTTAAAATTTTCTATCATAGTTTATACGAACTGGTTATCTATTATCCGTCGTGATTAACAAAATATAAATAACATAAACACGTGCACAAGAGAAATATGTGGTAATTATAATAGTAATGTATCGAAACGTATGGTATTCAAGGGTAATTTAAGGTTATCGTAATAATATGAGAGTAAATACTAGTATGTCTGAACGTATTACGTCTTGTAGCTAAACTTACAGTATAGTATATATGTGTGTGTGTGTGTATGTCTGAACGTATTACGTCTTGTAGCTAAACTTACAGTATAGTATATATATATGTGTGTGTGTGTGTCTGAACGTATTACGTCTTGTAGCTAAACTTACAGTATACTATATATATGTGTGTGTATGTATGTCTAAACGTATTACGTCTTGTAGCTAAACTTACAGTATAGTATATATATGTGTGTGTATGTATGTCTAAACGTATTACGTCTTGTAGCTAAACTTACAGTATAGTATATATATGTGTGTGTGTGTATGTCTGAACGTATTACGTCTTGTAGCTAAACTTACAGTATAGTATATATATGTGTGTGTGTGTGTATGTCTGAACGTATTACGTCTTGTAGCTAAACTTACAGTATAGTATATATATGTGTGTGTGTGTGTGTCTGAACGTATTACGTCTTGTAGCTAAACTTACAGTATAGTATATATGTGTGTGTGTATGTCTGAACGTATTACGTCTTGTAGCTAAACTTACAGTATAGTATATATGTGTGTGTGTGTGTATGTCTAAACGTATTACGTCTTGTAGCTAAACTTACAGTATAGTATATATATGTGTGTGTGTGTGTCTGAACATATTACGTCTTGTAGCTAAACTTACAGTATAGTATATATGTGTGTGTGTGTATGTCTGAACGTATTACGTCTTGTAGCTAAACTTACAGTATAGTATATATATGTGTGTGTGTGTATGTCTGAACGTATTACGTCTTGTAGCTAAACTTACAGTATAGTATATATGTGTGTGTGTGTATGTCTGAAGGTATTACGTCTTGTAGCTAAACTTACAGTATAGTATATATATGTGTGTTTGTGTATGTCTGAACGTATTACGTCTTGTAGCTAAACTTACAGTATAGTATATATATGTGTGTGTGTATGTCTAAACGTATTACGTCTTGTAGCTAAACTTACAGTATAGTATATATGTGTGTATGTCTGAACGTATTACGTCTTGTAGCTAAACTTACAGTATAGTATATATATATGTGTGTGTGTATGTCTAAACGTATTACGTCTTGTAGCTAAACTTACAGTATAGTATATATATGTGTGTGTATGTATGTCTAAACGTATTGCGTCTTGTAGCTAAACTTACAGTATAGTATGTATGTGTGTGTGTGTATGTCTGAACGTATTACGTCTTGTAGCTAAACTTACAGTATAGTATATATGTGTGTGTGTGTATGTCTAAACGTATTACGTCTTGTAGCTAAACTTACTGTATAGTATATATGTGTGTGTGTGTGTATGTCTGAACGTATTACGTCTTGTAGCTAAACTTACAGTATAGTATATATATGTGTGTGTATGTATGTCTAAACGTATTACGTCTTGTAGCTAAACTTACAGTATAGTATATATGTGTGTGTATGTATGTCTAAACGTATTACGTCTTGTAGTTAAACTTACAGTATAGTATATATATGTGTGTGTATGTATGTCTAAACGTATTACGTCTTGTAGCTAAACTTACAGTATAGTATATATGTGTGTATGTATGTCTAAACGTATTACGTCTTGTAGCTAAACTTACAGTATAGTATATATGTGTGTATGTATGTCTAAACGTATTACGTCTTGTAGCTAAACTTACAGTATAGTATATATATGTGTGTGTGTCTGAACATATTACGTCTTGTAAGTAAACTTATATCATAGTATATATATATATACATATATCTGTTTCTGTATATATAACGTTGTGTAACCGAACTCACATTATAAATAAAAGTAGAAACGTCACCATAGAAATTTAAAACATTGACAGCTAACGAACTCTCATGAGAAACTTAGTTACTTTCCACTGCTATAATACCGTTAAGAAGCCAAATTTAAATAAAAACTGAAAGTTTAACACAAGTTACCATGAGCTACAAAACAGCGTATTTTGTTGTGAAGTACAAGACTTTGTAGCCAACTGACCCCACAAGAGTTTTCTTGTCATAGTGAGACAGGAGAATTACATGAAAGCAACATCATACAAGCCTAATACAACAAGACTCACTTTCTTAGTCGTGTCTTACGTCGTACATCCGATGAAATTCGCTTCTCACGAGATGGAACAGAAAATAAGAGTCTTTTTATTTCCAATGTGCGTTGAAACATTTTGATAAACGTTTCATAATAATAGTTAAATGAAATTAGGTTCGTGTTGGAGAAAACGTATTTGAAATACCTTGAGGATTCCAGTTTAAAGAAACAAAACCTACGAAATAACTGAATGAAACAATAAAATTTGAGTAATGAATAATTTATTATATTTTAGTAAATTAAAACTATCTAATAAATACTTTAGTTTTTAGTACATTAAAACTACAAACGTTAAACAATAATTAATCTACTTTTAGTAATTAATTCTACAAACTTCAAACAATAATTAATTTAGTTATAGTAATTAATTCTAGAAAATTTAAACAATAATTAATCTAGTTTTTAGTAATTAAAACTACAAACGTTAATCAACAATTAATCTAGTTTTAGTAATTAAATCTAGAAAATTTAAACAATAATTAATCTAGTTTTAGTAATTAATTCTACAAACTTTAAACAATAAATAATTTCGTTTTTAGTAATTAAATCTATAAACTATAAAGAATAAATAATTTAGTTTTTAGTATATTAAAACAACAAAACTTAATGGAAAAATCATTAATATTTTTTCTTAATTCATTTCTAAACACTTCTTTTCAACAATAACTATCAGATTATAGATTTTTACTCATAATAAATTTTAAATCATAATAAAGTTGTGTGTTTTAAGGCAGTCATTAAAATATTTCTAGCCTGATAAAATTCTTTTAATTTATATACTCTGAAAAGGTTGTTAAAATATTTATTGGTTGTGTATTTTAATAAGGTTGTTAGACTAGTTATTACCTGTGTATTTTAATAAGGTTGTTAGACTAGTTATTACCTGTGTACTTTAATAAGGTTGTTAGACTAATTATTACTTGTGTATTTTAATAAGGTTATTAGACTAGTTATTACTTGTATATTTTAATAAGGTTGTTAGAATAGTTATTACCTGTGTATTTTAATAAGGTTGTTAGACCAGTTATTACTTGTGTATTTTAATAAGGTTGTTAGACTAGTTATTACCTGTGTATTTTAATAAGGTTGTTAGACTGGTTATTACTTGTGTATTTTAATAAGGTTGTTAGACTAGTTATTACTTGTGTATTTTGATAAGGTTTGTTAGACTAGTTATTACTTGTGTATTTTAATAAGGTTGTTAGACTAGTTATTACTTGTGTATTTTAATAAGGTTGTTAGACTAGTTATTACTTGTGTATTTTAATAAGGTTGTTAGACTAGTTATTACTTGTATATTTTAATAAGGTTGTTAGAATAGTTATTACCTGTGTATTTTAATAAGGTTGTTAGACTAGTTATTACTTGTATAATTTAATAAGGTTGTTAGACTAGTTATTACTTGTGTATTTTAGTAAGGTTGTTAGACTAGTTATTACTTGTGTATTTTAATAAGGCTGTTAGAATAGTGTATTTTGTGTTTCAGTACTGTTGCTATTGTTTTATAATACAGCCATTAAAACTTGTTCAGGTGGCGTTTTTAACACAGCAGTTCAAAGTATTGTAAATTGTGTATTTTCTGAAAATATTAATTAAATGTGTTCACAGTTATAAACATATTTTACTTTCTGTCACTAAATGTTAAATAAAGACGGTACAAGAAATCTCTCTCTACTTTCCTACTTACAGTCGAAATTTGTCGGCATCAGGTGTTGAAAGCACTAATGACGAAGACGAATCTGATATCACGAGACAAAACAATGTAATAGAATTTATTAATTTTTAGTTTTTTACTTTTATTGTGTTACAAAATTTTCGTGATGAACAAACAGTTACCGAAGAATAGTTTATTGCAGTATGCAGTTTGGGAGAGACAGCGCGTGTATTTTTATTTCACTTGATTGGTTTTCTGTGTTCGACACTCAAGATAAACATATTCAAGTATTCTCACTTTCTAGACTTCAAGAACTGTTTGTCATATTAAAGTAAAACGAAACGTTTCATTCTACCCATTATTCAAGTCAAATACAAATATCTCCTCAATTCTACCCTCAATCTACTTACAAATAAAAGTACTTTGAAACTTAACACGTTCGCTAACGTGTGTTTCAATTTTGATAATCTATTATATGTCAGTCTACATTCACTACATATATCAACACACAACACTTAACTAATTACAGTCACTACCTTCATTACCACACAACACTTAACTAATTACACTCACTACCTTCATCACCGCACAACACTTACCTAATTACAGTCACTACCTTCATCACCACACAACACTTACCTAATTAGTCACTACCTTCATCACACACAACACTTACCTAGTTACAGTCACTATCTTCATCACCACACAACACTTGCCTAATTACGGTCACTACCTTCATCGCCACACGGCACTTAACTGGTTACAGTCACTGCCATCATCACCGCACAACACCTTGCCTGGTTACGGTCGCTGCCTTCATCACACACACACAGCAAGTAATTACGGTCGCTGCCTTCGTCACCGCACAACGCGCCTAATTACGGTCACTGCCTTCATCACCACACAACGCTTGCCTAATTACGGTCGCTGCCTTCATCGCCACACAACGCTTACCTAATTACGGTCACTGCCTTCATCACCACACAACGCTTGCCTAATTACGGTCGCTGCCTTCATCGTCGCACACAACACTTGACTGATTACGGTCACTACCTTCATCGCCACACAACGCTTAACTGATTACGGTCACTGCCTTCATCGCCGCACAACACTTAACTGATTGGTCACTGCCTTCATCGCTACACAACACTTGACTAATTACAGTCACTGCCTTCGTCACCGCACAACACTTTGCCTGGTTACAGTCACTGCCTTCATCAACACACAACAAACTAATTACGGTCACTGCCTTCGTTAACACACAACACTTAACTCATTACGGTCACTATCTTCGTCACCACACAACACTTGACTAATTACGGTCACTGCCTTCGTCACCACGCAACACTTGCCTGATTACGGTCACTGCCTTCATCAACACACAACGCTTAACTGATTACGGTCACTGCCTTCATCAACACTGGCCTTGACTAATTACGGTCACTATCTTCGTCACCACACAACACTTGCCTAATTGGTCACTACCTTCATCACCGCACAACGCTTAACTAATTGGTCACTACCTTCATCACCACACAACACTTAACTAATTACGGTCACGCTACCTTCATCACCACACAACGGCCTTGAGTAATTACGGTCACTACCTTCGTCACCACACAACACTTGCCTGGTACGGTCACTACCTTCATCATCACACAACGCTTGCCTAATTACGGTCACTGCCTTCGTCACCACACAACGCTTGCCTAATTACAGTCACTGCCTTCATCACCACACACAACACTTGACTAATTACGGTCACTACCTTCATCACCACACAACGCCTTAACTAGTTACGGTCACTGCCTTCATCACCGCACAACGCCTTAACTAAATAGTCACTACCTTCATCACCACACAACACTTAACTAATTAGTCACTACCTTCATCACCACACAACACTTAACTAATTACAGTCACTACCTTCATCACCACACAACACTTACCTAATTACAGTCACTACCTTCATCACCACACAACACTTAACTAATTACAGTCACTACCTTCATCACCACACAACACTTAACTAATTACAGTCACTACCTTCATCAACACACAACACTTAACTAATTACAGTCACTATCTTCATCACCACACAACACTTACCTAATTACAGTCACTACCTTCATCAACACACAACACTTAACTAATTACAGTCACTACCTTCATCACCACACAACACTTACCTAATTACAGTAACCTCCTACGTTAATATAATAATAATATAGTAACGTGACTGAGACTTTCACTAACTTTGTAAGTTACGAAACAAAATAACTTTCAGTTATATATTTGAGACTCACTTTGTGTGAATTGATCCAACGGGAGACGTTATTAGTTTAAATATCAAGGACTATTTATAAAAGCTCCACACGATAAGTATTAATACAAGACATACGTTCTTGTATTTTTAAACTTATGAAATATTATATTTGCACAGTATTTCGTTTTATTCGGGATTTCTCTACATATTTCCGTTCGACATATTGTTCACAAAGAGAACATCCAACTGATAAAGCAATGTATTTTGATCTTTATAAGAAAGAACATAAGATATTACGACCTGCTGGCAGACTCAAACAAACACGAGGTATTAAACGTCAGAATATTTATTCAAGGTAAAAAATATTATTTTAACTTTTTTCTTAATTTGTGCACAATACCGAAACATGTAAAAGGGATCTGAAACAGTCAGTAAATATTTTTCATCTGTTGTGGTGACTGTAACAAAGTAGAAGACTATGGTGCAGACAATGCTGATCAGAGCTTTAATTTAACGTTTAAAGTGCCAGTAATCTGATGAGACACATACACGTGACTGGACGTTTGTACTAATTTATTATAATGGTATAATAAAAAATAAGATACATCTAACGACACGTGTGATTGGATGTTTATAATAGTGAAAAGAATAGTAATAACAACATATGATACATCTGATGAGATGTGTGATTGGATGTTTATAGTAGTGCCAATAATAGTAATAACAACATATGATACATCTGATGAGATGTGTGATTGGATGTTTATAGTAGTGCCAATAATAGTAATAACAACATATGATACATCTGACGAGATGCGTGGTTGGATGTTTATAGTAGTGCCAATAATAGTAATAATAACATATGATACATCTGACGAGATGTGTGATTGGATGTTTATAGTAGTGCCAATAATAGTAATAACAACATATGATACATCTGACGAGATGTGTGATTGGATATTTATAATAGTGAAAAGAATAGTAATAATAACATATGATACATCTGACGAGATGTGTGATTGGATGTTTATAGTAGTGAAAAGAATAGTAATAACAACATATGATACATCTGACGAGATGTGTGATTGGATGTTTATAATAGTGAAAAGAATAGTAAAAATAACATATGATACATCTGACGACACGTGTGATTGGATGTTTATAATAGTGAAAAGAATAGTAATAATAACATATGATACATCTGACGACACGTGTGATTGGATGTTTATAATAGTGAAAATAATAGTAATAATAACATATGATACATCTGACGAGATGTGTGATTGGATGTTTATAATAGTGAAAAGAATAGTAATAATAACATATGATACATCTGACGAGATGTGTGGTTGGATGTTTATAGTAGTGCCAATAATAGTAATAACAACATATGATACATCTGACGAGATATGTGATTGGATGTTTATAGTAGTGCCAATAATAGTAATAATAACATATGATACATCTGATGAGATGTGTGATTGGATGTTTATAGTAGTGCCAATAATAGTAATAACAACATATGATACATCTGACGAGATGTGTGATTGGATGTTTATAGTAGTGCCAATAATAGTAATAATAACATATGATACATCTGACGAGATGTGTGATTGGATGTTTATAGTAGTGCCAATAATAGTAATAATAACATATGATACATCTGACGAGATGTGTGATTGGATGTTTATAGTAGTGCCAATAATAGTAATAATAACATATGATACATCTGACGAGATGTGTGATTGGATGTTTATAGTAGTGCCAATAATAGTAATAATAACATATGATACATCTGACGAAATGTGTGATTGGATGTTTATAGTAGTGCCAATAATAGTAATAACGACATATGATACATCTGACGAGATGTGAGGTTGGATGTTTATAGTAGTGCCAATAATAGTAATAATAACATATGATACATCTGACGAGATGTGTGATTGTATGTTTATAGTAGTGCCAATAATAGTAATAACAACATATGATACATCTGATGAGATGTGTGACTGGACTACTATAGATTTCACAATAATAGTTATAACAACATATGATACATCTGATGAGATGTGTGACTGGACTACTATAGATTTCACAATAATAGTAATAACAACATATGATACATCTGATGAGATGTGTGACTGGACTACTATAGATTTCACAATAATAGTAATAACAACATATGATACATGTGATGAGATGTGTGACTGGACTACTATAGATTTCACAATAATAGTTATAACAACATATGATACATCTGATGAGATGTGTGACTGGACTACTATAGATTTCACAATAATAGTAATAACAAAATATGATACATCTGATGAGATGTGTGACTGGACTACTATAGATTTCACAATAATAGTAATAACAACATATGATACATCTGATGAGATGTGTGACTGGACTACTATAGGTTTCACAATAATAGTAATAACAACATATGATACATCTGATGAGATGTGTGACTGGACTACTATAGATTTCACAATAATAGTAATAACAACATATGATACATCTGATGAGATGTGTGACTGGACTACTATAGGTTTCACAATAATAGTAATAACAACATATGATACATCTGATGAGATGTGTGACTGGACTACTATAGATTTCACAATAATTGTAATAATAATAAAGTGTTCTACATTAACATAACCCTACATTTGTTCATAGCATTGTTTCACACTATTACTGTTGCTCTTATAACGCATGGTTTTATTACTAGTTCTTTAACAACTGCTCTGTTTGTTTCATTCCATGTGCGTGGTGAGTTCTACAATAAACGTGGGGAACTCAGAACTGTTGAAATATTGTCATTATGCACTCTTCCAGTTTATAAGAGCTTATATAAAAAATAAAGTAAAATGAGTTTATAACAATATATGTTACTAAAAACTAATCAAGACTTTAAGTCAGTAATTCCTTTCCAACAACAATTCACATTAACAAGACCAACTTATAAGAGAGATATATAATGCTCCTAAAAACGTCTCAACCCTTAAAATACACTTTGAAAGGTTGTTTTCTATCCGATAACAGATTGTCTGTTTCATCAACACTGCCAATCCGCTAAATGACACTCACAGAACACGCTTGAGACACAGGCCTTTAAACAAACAACACCATTCGAGAATACAGTATTCTAAAAACGTTACGACCTATCCAAACGCTCAATATACGTTAGCAGAGGTTAAGGGTTTGCCCTTGGGAACTGTTCTTATTGCAACGAAAACAACCGTAAAATAACAGGTAAACGGCTTGCCTGTAGTGACGTGTTACGGACATTACGATATAGCACAGTGATTACGTATTGGCTTTAAACCAAAAACATTTGTCACAGAGTGGCAGTTCATAAGTGATGGACACGTGAAATCGTTTAATTATGGTTATGTCTTTGAGAAAGAAAACCTAGAGAGTTTCCATAGTGATCAAAGCACTCCACATATTAGGCAAAGAGGTCCTGAGGGGAAGTCCACAGACCATAACAGGATTTTGATTTTATATAATAAATATATATATGACGTCATAAGAATCACTATATTACATGATCGCCAACACAGTGTTAAATTATAATTATTAAGAATGCATTACAGACAATTGTGAAGACATCAAATAAAAACCACACATTGTAACTTTCCTGTACTGTACCCGACTAATACTAAGTTATTCTTCAGGTTTATCGTCTGAATCACTTTCCATGAGGATACTTTCAGTTCTGTTAGAAGTAACACAACGTCACGTACAAGTGTCATCATATTTAAGAACCTGAGAATAAGTCTAAAAAAAAAACCGAAAAGCTACAGAGGTTTGTGTTCAAGTGAACAAAGGTCTGAAGGAACGTTGTGTGATGACAGTGACGTAAGAATTTCTTTAGCCAACCACAAAGCCTTGTACAATAAACGTAAAATATGTGTGGTAATGGTATGACAATAACACAGAACAAAGTACTAAAGTTATAACAATGGTAGTGGTATGACAACAACACAAAACAAAGTACTAAACGTTATAACAATGGTAGTGGTATGACAATAACACAAAACAAAATACTAAAGTTATAACAATGGTAGTGGTATGACAATAACACAGAACAAAGTACTAAAGTTATAACAATGGTTGTGGTATGACAATAACTCAGAACAAAGTACTAAAGTTATAACAATGGTTGTGGTATGACAATAACACAGAACAAAGTACTAAAGTTATAACAATGGTTGTGGTATGACAATAACACAGAACAAAGTACTAAAAGTTATAACAATGGTTGTGGTATGACAATAACACAAAACAAAGTACTAAACGTTATAACAATGGTTGTGGTATCACAATAACACAAAAAAGTACTAAAAGTTATAACAATGATTGTGGTATGACAATAACACAGAACAAAGTACTAAAAGTCATAACAATGGTAGTGGTATGACAATAACACAAAACAAAGTACTAAAGTTATAACAATGGTAGTGGTATGACAATAACACAAAACAAAGTACTAAAAGTTATAACAATGGTTGTGGTATGACAATAACACAAAACAAAGTACTAAACGTTATAACAATGGTTGTGGTATGACAATAACTCAGAACAAAGTACTAAAGTTATAAAAATGGTTGTGGTATGACAATAACACAAAACAAAATACTAAACGTTATAACAATGGTTGTGGTATGACAATAACTCAGAACAAAGTACTAAAGTTATAACAATGGTAGTAGTATGACAATAACACAGAACAAAGTACTAAACGTTATAACAATGGTTGTGGTATGACAATAACACAAAACAAAGTACTGAAAGTTATTACAATGGTAGTGGTATGACAGTAACACAAAACAAAGTACTAAACGTTATAACAATGGTTGTGGTATGACAATAACACAGAACAAAGTACTAAAGTTATAACAATGGTTGTGGTATGACAATAACACAGAACAAAGTACTAAAAGTTATAACAATGGTTGTGGTATGACAATAACACAGAACAAAGTACTAAAATTTATAACAATGGTAGTGGTATGACAATAACACAGAACAAAGTACTAAAAGTTATAACAATGGTTGTGGTATGACAATAACACAGAACAAAGTACTAAAGTTATAACAATGGTTGTAATATGATAAAACATATAATAAAGTAATTAAGTTTATCACAATGGGTAATGGTATTTCCTAAGTTTATATGGTGATTGTAATATAAGATGTGACATATATAACAATCTTTTATGCTGGAAATTAACTATTCGATAAATGCATTAACAAATTAAGGTGTTTTTTTTTAAAACATAAACTATTAACTTAAAGATTTTTTTTATTAATTTAGTGTTTCTATTCAAATAAGTTATTATGAATTTGTGGCTAATATTTCAATTTTCTGAATACATGTTGCTTTTAAAAATATATTTTTTATTTAAAGTTTATTTAGTGAATTAATAATATTGATATATATATTCAACTTATTTATTCCTTTGTTTCCTTTCTACTCTTAAAACAGTTGTACTGAGGCTGAAATAATGCGGTCAGTTCAACTGTATAACATATGTACTATTAGCTACAGTAGTATTTAATGTTAGGGTTAGTGATGAAACAAAATATTTAACGTCGTCCTTAAACATCAAACTAACGTAATTACAGTGATTTACCAAAGTATGGATCTTTTTTTTTCATTTTTTATAAGTCGGTAGTTTTAACATTTTGTAGATTCATATATTTTATATTACTACACTTATATAGGTTTATCTGAATTTCAATCCCTCCTTTGTCTTTATAACATTCAAAAATATTTTTTTGTGCATGTATTATTAACATTATTATGAGCTTATAACCCAGAAGTTAACACCAATAACAGATAAAGTTTCTGTGCTAGCTTACCAGTTATTACAACCACGCATGCGCAAAATTGCCTCATTTCCTCTTGTAATAAAATTTTTTTTTGTTAAATTTCGCGCAAAGCTATAGGAGAGCCATTTTCACTAGAACGCTGGAAGCCACATTTTAATAAACAAGAAATGCAGCCTTTAATCTAGAGTTCGATACCTCTCTTGAGCAAAGATATTTTTATTTCCAATAATATCTCACGAGGTTCGGATATCCTAAAAAATGTTGATTACTTCTAAACTTACAGTTTAAGCGATGACATGTAGAGAAAATATGCTAAACTATCAGGTCAAAGAACTTATGTTTCAAATATCCTCGTTCCCAGTTTTGAACTGCAAACTAAAGAGAAAATAACCATATTGTCTAAAGTGATTGCTCTAAACAAATAGCAGTACCATGTCTCGAACCCCAGATCTTTCATTAGGCAATATTTACCACAAATAATATTGTAAACTAAGAATTTACAATAATATTCGTAAGCGTCAAAATAAGACAAAATGAATAATAACCATATTTTGTGCATTTTAACCAACACTATTAATGAACATAACTTTACAGAGAAAAGTAACAGTTACAAAAAAACCGAAAGAAAACGGTTACGTTCTGGTTCTGTGAATAATAACCAAAACCACAAATTAAAATAAAAAAAAACGGTTAGTTACTTTCTGGTTCTGTGAATAATAACCAAAACCACAAATTGAGATAAAAAAAACGGTTAGTTAACTTCTGGTTCTGTGAATAATAACCAAAATCACAAATTGAGATAAAAAAACGGTTAGTTAACTTCTGGTTCTGTGAATAATAACCAAAACCACAAATTGAGATAAAAAACGGTTAATTAACTTCTGGTTCTGTGAATAATAACCAAACCCACAAATTCAGATAAAAAACAATAAAATCCATTACAATTTTATCATTAAAGGTAGAAAAAGAACAGCTTTAACTGCAGACTTGTAATATATATTGGTTACTTTGTACTGGTATTAAATTCTTGTAAGTTGTGTTGGTTACTTTTTGTTGTTGTGTTGTTAACTTTCATTTTTATTAGACTTAAGTCCCGTAATTCATTGTTAACGTTGTATCGAGACTTTCGCTTTACTAGTGTTTGTTCTTCACTTGCACACTAGGGGACAATATGTGCTCAGTAAACTTGTCTTGGTCCTCCAGGTAATCCAGCCTTTAAATCAAAACAACACTACTGTCCAGAGTGCCTTTCGTTTCTTTTGAGAACAACGACCGTTTCTCCCTTAGAAAACACTAAGATATGATAGGAGAGCTTCGTTTATTACACGTCAAAGTAGGTTAAAAGAAATTTTTTTTCATATTGGGGCCGTATAATAATTCTTTAATTGTTTGTGCGAATTAATTTTTTCCTTTGCTTCCAAATAAATCTAGTTTTTAAGTCTTCTTTTCGAACATCTCGTTGCATTGGCCGGCAGTGATCAGCCATCATTCTGACTTTCCACATTCCCTGGTATCTCCTTTCCATGTCTCTAATATCTTGATGAAAACTTTTCCCTGGTTCTTTGCTGACTGCACTGAGAGTTTCAGGGAAATAGTCAGTATGTGAATGTAAGAACTGAACTTTAAATCCAAGTAACGCTTCTTTTATCAACTTCCCTCATTGTTCTTTCGATCTGTTCGTCCAAAGTCAGTTTCCTAATCTGGAGCACAACAAAAATTCTTTTTCTAAGTCTCGCCTCTGAAGGATCTGGGAATTTCTTACATAGATAATTGAAACAGTCGCCATTTTTATCTAAGGTCTCTACAACCTGCTTCATCAGGCCCAGTTTTGTATGAAGTGTAGGTAACAGGACTTTCTTTGTATCAACCAAACTTTCATGTTCAATGTTTTTTGAACCTAGTATCAGGTTGACTCTGTGTGACCACTGTTTATTTATTCACTGTTGATTTCGTGGTCTGTGTCTCAATCACACAAAAAATATGGAAACTCTGTATGACCTAACTGTTGACCCAACAACATACAAGTAGCTATTAAGTCTTCGCAAAGTTCTCATCCATGTTCTTTGTTTCTGAACTTATTATAAAGAAAAATGAGACTTTCACACAGTTCCTTGAAGTGTGTCGAACAGACAATAGAGAAATAGAAACAGATGCATTCTTGTTACCATTATGAAGAAGAAAACATTTCAGACAATAGAGAAATAGAAACAGATGCATTCCTGTTACCATTATGAAGAAGAAAACACTTTAAACTTCTTTTGCAAGAGGCAATGAGCACTTACTTGATTCATAGACTGTAGCTTCTAGCAATGATATTAATTCAACAATATTGTTGAAATAAAACTGTAATCTTTATTGCAATATGATATAAATTCTTTCTCACGATTTTAGTACCAGTAAAATGATGACCCTGGAGAAAGTACGTTCTTAGCCCAAAATCTGGGTACTAAAATTTCTGAAGACCCAAATTTCTCACCAAATCATTAAGTTCACCTTAATGTGAAAAGATTGAGATTGAAAACAATCCTTATTATCATTTCAACTGACATCGTGTTGAATGTTTGGGTAAAAATATTACTTTTGATCTTAAAGAAAAATAGCTGTGGATTTTAGGCTTACGATAGATCATTGAAATTCCAAAATAGCTATTATCTCTGTAGTTTCTAGGCTTACGATAGATCATTGAAATTCCAAAATAGCTATCATCTCTGTGGTTTCTAGGCTTACGATAGATCATTGAAATTCCAAAATAGCTATCATCTCTGTGGTTTCTAGGCTTACGATAGATCATTGAAATTCCAAAATAGCTATCATCTCTGTGGTTTCTAGGCTTACGATAGATCATTGAAATTCCAAAATAGCTATCATCTCTGTGGTTTCTAGACTTACCATAGATCATTGAAATTCCAAAATAGCTATCATCTCTGTGGTTTCTAGGCTTACGATAGATTATTGAAATTCCAAAAGGCATAGCCTTTTTCTTACGTTTAATCTGTTGTCTCAACTATCTGACACAAGTGGTGCAAACTTTGTGCAGGGCCTATGGTACGTCTTGGTACCCAAATTTCACCACAAAATACAAATTGTAAGTTTTGCATTTATTTCTTCATAACAAATTTAACACAAATATAACAGAATATGTTTGGCTCATGTATACAATCTCTTGTTGCCGTAGCGACGAATAAATAATATTGAAAAAAAAATTATATCGAAGTGCACGCACAAACAAATACTCTTTTAAAATGATATGACATGTGGCCTTTAACTGTTTATATACTAGCGGTGTGTTTCTGGTGCGTCCTAGAACGATCGATAAGGCTTGCAGCGTGTTTGATCTAGAACTGTCTAGAGACAGTTATTGTTAACATTTTAAGCATAACAACATGTGACCCGATTTCAATGAAAGTGATTCACTTATGTAAAAGTACATATGACGTTCTGTGTAAAATATGTACGTGATTAAGAAAAACAATTATTATCGGAATATGTTATCTTTTGGATCACAACGCATCATGGAAACAGTAAATAGCATACTTTCCCTCTTGTTTTCAGCTACTGTGTCAAAAAAGATGTGCAAACTGTACAAACACATGCGGAACCCAATGGTTTTTCATGGCCACTAATTTTACACATAAAATATTGAGAGAACGCTATCTTTACCTAGTGTGTGATGTTTCTCCTTTGTGAAACTGTAATATGTTTTCCAAAAACTTAATAGAAACTATTTGAGAATATTTTGCGCTTTACTTGAACTGGAAATAGACAGCATTTCGAATACTTTTCTGAAGAAAAAAATAATTCATATTTACGGAACTAGCGTTTAAAATATTAAAACAGAAAGTTTCACAGAATTTTATTGTATCGTAAGTACTATGTAAGGAAGAAGATCGAACATTTTTCTGACCGTGCGCGAGCCGTGGCGAAGTGACCAACTGAGTAAGTGGGAGGCAACACGAAAAGAGACGTCTGACTCCGCCCCTTTAGTTAAGCTTTTTGAAGTTTTTAGCATACTGAGCACGTGAGGGTTTCATGATTCAAGGAGAAACCCGGCAATGAAGTATAATTGGTGTACTTTGCTACAGTTAAGTCTATGGATCTAGAACGCTAAAATCAGTGGCTCTATTTTCCATGGTAGACACAGCAAATAGCCCGATGTGGCTTTGTTATAAGAAAAAGAACAAACACACAATATATTTGGAACATCAATACAATAAGTAACTGTTTGAAGTTATCAAAAATATTTATGTTCCTTTTGCCAATTAAGCTGTCCAAGTAAACTTAATTTCATAGCATGAATCTATTTTACTGAATTTATTGCAAGGTATTTCACATAATGCTCATAAAATATCGAAACATTAAAATAATTCAAAACCCAGAGATGACGAACAAATCCCGGTATCCGCACCGTCAAATTATCATGAAACACTTGAATTTTCTACAGCAACAAATTTATTGTTCACAAATACTATCTTAAAGGAAACGCTACACTAACCGGATATGCTGACCAAAACCCAAAACATCAGTCTGAAATGTTACAAAACTCGGTATAGTTATGTGAGATGTTACAAATCACATTACGGTAATCGGAGATTTATGACAAATTATAACAGTTATCAGAAATGATACATATTGGTAATATCATGGTATAACAAAAGTAATTATTGTAATTTGTGTGGGGTTACCGTAACAGCAATCTGAGACGATATTAAGTCATTACAGTAATCTGAGATTATGTGAAAAGTCAGAGTTTGGGAATAAACACTATATTCTAAACACTGTAATATCTACATTTTTCTTCCTTAGTTTTCGAACTTAAGGTACGTCTGTGTCTCTTGTGTATCTTTATTTTTATTGCCGCTTCTGTGTGAGCCAGAAATCGAATATATATATAAAACAACAATGCACAAATCAGCTGGAAAAACGGAAGAGAAAAGTTAACTAGAGATTTGAAAGAACAAAGTCTAAACTGAAAGGAGAAATTGTTACGGGCTATCAGGCCGAAAAAAAAACTAATTCTCTCTTTAGCAAGTGGGCCCTCAGCGAATTTCACAGACTAGTCACCTAACATAATTATCACACTCATGAGGAACTTTTAGTTGGGTAAATAATTTTAATCAAGTATTACTTAAATAAATAACCAGTATTCAAGTAAAATCGAATACATTTAAATTATCATTGTTGAATTATTGTTAGCACTTTCAGCTAATCAAAATGATATAATACAGGAAAGTTACTGTACACTAATATATTTATTAACAGACGAAACTGCACAGTGATTTTCCGAACACCCTGTACAATGTATAAAATGGTATAAGGATATATAATACACAATGTGTATCGATACAGTACATAACTAGTACTGGTTGGAGTATATGTAACATAAATGGTGAGAAATAGCCAAAAATGGAAAATAGATTATACTGTTATACTGGTACATGTAACAATGGAAGATAGATTATACTGTTATACTGGTACATGTAACAATGGAAAATAGATTATATTAATGTACTGTCGCATAATGAAAATAGATTATACTATTGTTGTGGCACATGTAACAATAAGAGATAAATTATACTGTTGTACTGATATGATATTTATCAACAGAAGACAGATTATATTATTGTACTGGTATAATATATAACAAATAAAAATACATTACTCTACTGTACTTGGAAAGAGAAAAACAGTCTACTCACCATTCGACTGTATGTTGAATGTTTATAAAAATGTATAATTTGATACAGAAATTAATTGTCGTCAAAAACCGGTAAAATATTGTTTCGAAATTCACATTAAAGAAAAGAAGACAATATGCTGAAAAAACTGTAGATATAGAAAAACTGACTCCTTAAGGAGAGTTGAGGAAATATATCCTTGTGCAGAAAAAATTACTCCTTAAGAAGAGTTGAAAAATACACCCTTGTATAGAAAAACTGACTCCTTAAGCAGAGTTGAGGAAACACACCCTTGTATAGAAAACCTGACTCCTTAAGGAGAACTGAGGAAATACACCCTTGTATAGAAAAACTGACTCCTTAAGGAGAATTGAGAAAATACACCCTTGTATAGAAAAACTGACTCCTAAATGAGAGTTGAGGAAACACACCCTTGTATAGAAAAACTGACTCCTTAAGAAGAACTGAGGAAATACACCCTTGTATAGAATAACTGACTCCTTAAGGAGAATTGAGGAAATACACCCATGTGCAGAAAAACTTACTCCTTAAGAAGAGTTGAGGAAATAAACCCTTGTATGGAAAATCTGACTCCTTAAGAAGAACTGAGGAAATACACCCTTGTATAGAAAAACTGACTCCTTAAGGAGAACTGAGGAAATACACCCTCGTATAGAAAAACTGACTCCTTAATAAGAGTTGAGGAAGCACACCCTTGTATAGAAAAACTGACTCCTTAAGGAGAACTGAGGAAATACACCCTTGTATAGAATAACTAACTCCTTAAAGAGAGCTGAAGAAACACACCCTTGTATAAAAAAACTGACTCCTTAAGCAGAGTTGAGGAAACACACCCTTGTATAGAAAAACTGACTCCTTAAGGAGAACTGAGGAAATACACCCTTGTATAGAAAAACTGACTCCTTAAGGAGAGCTGAGGAAACACACCCTTGTATAAAAAAACTGACTCCTTAAGCAGAGTTGAGGAAACACACCCTTGTATAGAAAAACTGACTCCTTAAGGAGAACTGAGGAAATACACCCTTGTATAGAAAAACTGACTCCTTAAGGAGAGCTGAGGAAACACACCCTTGTATAAAAAAACTGACTCCTAAGCAGAGTTGAGGAAACACACCCTTGTATAGAAAAACTGACTCCTTAAGGAGAGCTGAGGAAATACACCCTTGTATAGAAAAACTGACTCCTTAAGGAGAACTGAGGAAATGCACCCTTGTATAGAAAAACTGACTCCTAAAAAAGAGTTGAGGAAACACACCCTTGTATAGAAAAACTGACTCCTTAAGCAGAGTTGAGGAAACACACCCTTGTATAGAAAAACTGACTCCTAAAGAAGAGTTGAGGAAACACACCCTTGTATAGAAAAACTGACTCCTAAAGAAGAGTTGAGGAAACACACCCTTGTATAGAAAAACTTACTCCTTAAGGAGAGCTGAGGAAACACACCCTTGTATAGAAAAACTTACTCCTAAAGAAGAGTTGAGGAAACACACCCTTGTATAGAAAAACTGACTCCTTAAGAAGAGCTGAGGAAACACACCCTTGTATAGAAAAACTTACTCCTTAAGGAGAGCTGAGGAAACACACCCTTGTATAGAAAAACTTACTCCTAAAGAAGAGTTGAGGAAACACACCCTTGTATAGAAAAACTTACTCCTTAAGGAGAGCTGAGGAAACACACCCTTGTATAGAAAAACTTACTCCTTAACCAGAGTTGAGGAAACACACCCTTGTATAGAAAAACTTACTCCTTAAGAAGAACTGAGGAAACACACCCTTGTATAGAAAAACTTACTCCTTAACCAGAGTTGAGGAAACACACCCTTGTTTAGAAAAACTGACCCCTTAAGGAGAGCTGAGGAAACACACCCTTGTATAGAAAAACTGACTTCTTACGCAGAGTTGAGGAAACACATCCTTGTATAGAAAAACTGACTCCTTAAGGAGAACTGAGGAAATACACCATTGTATAGAAAAACTGATTCCTTAAGCAGAGTTGAGGAAACACACCCTTGTATAGAAAAACTGACTCCTAAAGAAGAGTTGAGGAAACACACCCTTGTATAGAAAAACTGACTCCTAAAGAAGAGTTGAGGAAACACACCCTTGTATGAAAAAACTGACTCCTAAAGAAGAGTTGAGGAAACACACCCTTGTATAGATAAACTGACTCCTAAAGAAGAGTTGAGGAAACACACCCTTGTATAGAAAAACTGACTCCTAAAGAAGAGTTGAGGAAACACACCCTTGTATAGATAAACTGACTCCTAAAGAAGAGTTGAGGAAACACACCCTTGTATAGAAAAACTTACTCCTAAAGAAGAGTTGAGGAAACACACCCTTGTATAGAAAAACTGACTCCTTAACCAGAGTTGAGGAAACACACCCTTGTGCAGAAAAACTGACTCCTTAAGGAGAGCTGAGGAAATACACCCTTGTATAGAAAAACTGACCCATTAAGGAGAGCTGAGGAAACACACCCTTGTATAGAAAAACTGACTCCTTACGCAGAGTTGAGGAAACACACCCTTGTATAGAAAAACTGACTCCTTAAGGAGAACTGAGGAAATACACCATTGTATAGAAAAACTGACTCCTTAAGCAGAGTTGAGGAAACACACCCTAGAAAAACTGACTCCTAAAGAAGAGTTGAGGAAACACACCCTTGTATAGAAAAACTGACTCCCAAAGAAGAGTTGAGGAAACACACCCTTGTATAGAAAAACTGACTCCTTAAGGAGAATTGAGGAAATACACCCTTGTATGGAAAAACTTACTCCTTTAGAAGAGCTGAGGATGCACACCCTTGTATAGAAAAACTGACTTCTTAAGCAGAGTTGAGGAAACACACCCTTGTGCAGAAAACTGACTCCTTAAGGGGAACTGAGGAAACACACCCTAGTATAGAAAAACTGACTCCTAAAGAAGAGTTGAGGAAACACACCCTTGTATAGAAAAACTGACTCCTTAAGAAGAGCTGAGGAAACACACCCTTGTATAGAAAAACTGACTCCTTACGCAGAGTTGAGGAAACACACCCTTGTATAGAAAAACTGACTCCTTAAGGAGAACTGAGGAAATACACCATTGTATAGAAAAACTGACTCCTTAAGGAGAACTGAGGAAACACACCCTTGTATAGAAAAACTGACTCCTAAAGAAGAGTTGAGGAAACACACCCTTGTATAGAAAAACTGACTCCTTAATTAGAACTGAGGAAATACACCATTGTATAGAAAAACTGACTCCTTAAGCAGAGTTGAGGAAACACACCCTTGTATAGAACAACTGACTCCTAAAGAAGAGTTGAGGAAACACACCCTTGTATAGAAAAACTTACTCCTTAAGGAGAGCTGAGGAAATACACCCTTGTATAGAAAAACTGACTCCTCAAGGAGAGCTGAGGAAACACACCCTTGTATAGAAAAACTGACTCCTAAAGAAGAGTTGAGGAAATACACCCTTGTATAGAAAAACTGACTCCTTAAGGAGAATTGAGGAAACACGCCCTTGTGCAGAAAAACTGACTCCTTAAGGAGAGCTGAGGAAATACACCCTTGTATAGAAAAACTGACTCCTTAAGGAGAACTGAGGAAATGCACCCTTGTATAGAAAAACTGACTCCTTAAGGAGAACTGAGGAAATACACCCTTGTATAGAAAAACTGACTCTTTAAGCAGAGTTGAGGAAGCACATCCTTGTATAGAAAAACTGACTCCTTAAGGAGAACTGAGGAGACTCACTTTTGTATTTGAAAACTGACTTCTTAAGGATATCTGAGGAAACACACCCTTGTATAGAAAAACTGACTCTTTAAGCCGAGTTGAGGAAGCATATCCTTGTATAGAAAAACTGACTCCTTAAGGAGAACTGAGGAGACACACTCTTGTATATGAAAACTGACTTCTTAAGGATATCTGATGAAACACACCCTTATGGTAAATAGTCAAATAAAACACAGGTTATTCTTTCTGATTGATTATTTATAGTGAGATGTTGTAACGGTCTTGTAAAACTATCTACAACATAAATTACTTCAGACCGTCTTATCCTTATTGGTAAAATATGTGGTTTATGTTTATAACCTCGTTTTTCATAAGAGTTATTTACCATGGAAAGTTGTTACAAATAATACATAAAAATTCCCTCTAAATAATTATCATTGACAACCGGGTAAGTAATTCTAAGGCTATGACGGGACCTGGACCATCATTCTTATAAATCATAATCATCAGAATGAGAGGGAATGACAACTGGGTAAGTAATTCTAAATCCATGACGGGACCTGAACCATCATTTTTATAAACCATAACCATAAGAATGAGAGGGAATGACAACTGGGTAAGTAATTCTAAGGCCGTCAAGGAAAGTGAAACACTCTTCTTATAAATAGTAGATAACTCTCAGACGACTTCTGGTGTAATCAGATGAAGTAATAATTTAGGTACTTTTATTCTAAAACGTCTAAGTAGCAATAATAAACAATGCTTCGGGTACTCCATACTGTAACAATATACATCGGATACAGACATCACAAAGGTGACATGAATAGCATATTTTACACCATGATTCTTATCTTTATTTTCGTGTAGATAGGTTTTGATATCTTCAAAGCTCACAGAAAGATTTCATTTCCATATTCACACATTACACTTACATTTTAACTGATTGGTTCTCAAAACTTGACTGTTTAGCTGGATGTTTTTAACTGATACTAAGTTGTCAGTTTCCTGGGAAACATGTGTGAGAGAAAAAGCTGATAATAGTATGAAACCAACGATTCACACCAATGACAGAAAGTGTAACGTATTGGATACTAAACTTACAGGAGAGGAGATAAGAGTTGTGGATCGAAGCAGTGATGAAACGAACGTTCAAGAAAAATGGAACAAAAGAGGGGAACGCACACACAGTGATAAAGGACACAGGAGGGAACACATACACAGTGATAAAAAACACAGGGGAAGAACACACACATAGTGATAAAGGACACATGAGGGAACACACACAAAGTGATAAAAGACATAGGGGAGAACACACACAGTGATTAAGGACAAAGGGGGAACACACACACAGTGATAAAAGACACAGGAGGAACACACACATCGTGATAAAGGACACAGGGAAAACACACACATAGTGATCAAGGACGCAGGGAGAACACACACATAGTGATAAAGGACACAGGGGGAACACACACACAGTGATAAAAGACACAGGGGGAACACACACATAGTGATAAAGGTCACAGGGGAAACACACACACACAGTAATAAAGGACACAGGGGAACCCACACACAGTGATAAAAGACACAGAGGGAGAACACACACATAGTGATAAAGGACACAGGGGAGAACACACACATAGTGATAAAGGACACAGGAGGGAACACATACACAGTGATAAAGGACACAGGGTAACACACCCACAGTGATAAAGGACACAGGGGAACACACACATAGTGATAACGGACACAGGGGAACACACACACATTGTGATAAAGGACACAGGGGAACCCACACACAGTTATAAAAGACACAGGGGGGAACACACACACAGTGATAAAGGACACATGGGGAACACACCCACAGTGATAAAGGACACAGGGGAACACACACATAGTGATAACGGACACAGGGGGAACACACACACATTGTGATAAAGGACACAGGGGAACCCACACATAGTGATAAAGGACACAGGGGAACCCACACATAGTGATAAAGGACACAGGGGGAACACACACACAGTGATAAAGGACACAGGGGAATCCACACACAGTTATAAAAGACAAAGGGGGAACACACACACAGTGATAAAGGACACAGAAGGAAAACACACACATTGTGATAAAGGACACAGGGCGAACACACACACAGTGATAAAGGACACATGGGGAACACACACACAGTGATAAAATACACAGAAGGAAAACACACACATTGTGATAAAGGACACAGGGGAACCCACACACAGTTATAAAAGACACATAAGGAACACACACAGAGTGATAGAGGACACAGGAGAGAACACAAACACAGTGATAAAGGACACAGGGGGAACACACACATAGTGATAAAGAACACAGGAGCAACACACACAGAGTGATAGAGGACACAGAGAGAACACACACACAGTCATAAAGGACACAGGGAGAACACACACATAGCGATAAAGGACACAGGGGGAACACACACACAGTGATAAAAGACACAGGGGGAACAAACACATAGTGATAAAGGTCACAGGGGAACACACACACACACTGATAAAGGACACAGGGGAACCCACACACAGTGATAAAAGACACAGGGGGAGAACACACACATAGTAATAAAGAACACATGAGGGAACACACACACAGTGATAAAAGACACAGAGGGAACACACACATCGTGATAAAGGACACAGGGAAAACACACACACAGTGATAAAAGACACAGGGGAACCCACACACAGTTATAAAAGACACAGGGGAACTCACACACAGTTATAAAAGACAAAGGGGGAACACACACACAGTGATAAAGGACACAGGAGGGAACACACACACACAGTGATAAAGGACACAATGTTGTAAATTGAGCACAAAACGAAAGGGAAAATCAGCTAAAAATTGTTTTATCATCGAACGTCTTCTGAACCGCTCGAGGAGACAAAATAGCAAAAACAACATGGAGCACCCTGGCATGTTTATTCACATATATAGCTTATAACGACTTTAAGAAATTGAAACTTATTGAACTGTTATAAAAGATGTGGTAACATCCGACTTTTCCTCATTGTATTTATCATAAAATAAGATGTTTTTTTTAGAACTTCAATCATGTCATGACAAAAAGAAACGCCGAAAGACAGATATGTGTTTGTTAAAAAGAAAACTTGTCATTTCAGGTTCACAACATTATTAACCACGTGCCCTTATTCAAACAAAATATATATGTTATAATGCATTAAAATAGATATCTCTAGGAAACGCTGTTGCCTTACCATTGGTAATCATAAAAGTGCGGAGTTTATATAAAGTTACTTATGTTACTCTCGACGCAGGGGCTCTTCGCATAAAAAGTATGTGCTAACTCTTCTTGTATATTAGCATATCTCCTACCGTGATATATAATTCAATGACAAAGGAAGTTTTAACTTATGCTTTGAGATTTGTTGTGAAAGCAATATTAAAAGTTTCATAAAAGGAATTCTCACCAGTAAAAACATCATTTTTCTTACCTAAGGCAATGTCTGTTGAGAAGTGACACTTGGAAGTTTCCATTCTCAACATAGCTGGTGTACGCTTTTTATTTATAATACTCTTATACGGTTGGCTTGTTTGTTTGTTTAAATTTCGTGCAAAGCTACTCGAGGGTTATGTGCGCTAGTGGTCCATAATTTAGCAGTGTAGTACTAGAGGGAAGACAGCTAGTCATCAACACTCACCGCCGACTCTTTGACTACTCTTTTATCAAAGAATAGTGGGATTGACCATAACGTTATAACAACTGAAAGGGTAAGCATCTTTGGTGTAACGGATATTCGAACCCACAACCCTCAGCATACGAGTTAAGCGCGCTAACTACGTGACCGCGCTGGGCCTAATACGACTGGCATGCAGGAAATGAAATTTAGCAGTGTAGTACTAGAGGGAAGACAGCTAGTCATCAACACTCACCGCCGACTCTTTGACTACTCTTTTATCAAAGAATAGTGGGATTGACCATAACGTTATAACAACTGAAAGGGTAAGCATCTTTGGTGTAATGGATATTCGAACCCACAACCCTCAGCATACGAGTTAAGCTTGAATGAAAGTTTGAAGAAACAGTTTTCATGTTCGTTCTTTTGAATTCGCACTCATGCTTTCGATGTTATAAGAGTAGTAGTCAAATCTCATTATTCGATTAAAGTAACCCAAGAGTTAGCAGCCAATGTTTTCGAGCAGCTGTCTTCTCTATTAGCTTATTGGCCAAAAGCTATAAATGGTTTTGGCTCAAGTGGCCCTTTTTGCGAGAATGTACGAAACCATCAATATGTCGAAGTGCTTCTGTCTATATGTGTGCCTACATTCGATCTGTTGAGGCTTAACTACTGTGTATAAATGTACATATATTATAACAGTTTTTATCTTTTTATTTACTTGTTTAATTCTGACTAATAAATCAGTTAGTTTATAGAAAAATATTTCGTGAGAGAAGTGAGATTTATCCTTTTTAATTATTCGCTCTATTGGGTACGAAATTCACTAAGTTTAATAGTGAGTTAGGCCTACATAGCATCTGTCTCGGAATTTTTATTAACACGTTTTATGTCTATTTATATCTACAAGAACAACCTACAGTAGTCGTAAACTTTAAAGAAATAACAAACTAATTCATTATCGTGACAGAAACTTTATATTATTTTAAACAAATAATCGAACAGATTACATTGCAAGAATATAAACTGAAATCTGTCCTGGCGAAAACTAATGGAACAAAGATCAAATATCGTGACATGACACAAACCGACGACCATGTATTATGGAAAACCACACATTCCGTATCAATACACGATACAAAGTTTACCATTTTTAATGGTCCACAGTGTTCCCAGAATCTATTAAATGTTTCACAATCGTACATCATTAAACTAGTTTTCAACTTTAATATATTAGGCCTAAAACTATTTCCCTCTCTCATATCAACCTGACTGTCATTTCATATGAGTATGGTAGTTACTACAAAACATGGGATTTGGTAGTTACTACAAAACATGAAATTTGACTTACAAATACATCGAGCTCACAATATTATGACATCATTACAATCTGTATTCAGCAGCACTCGTATCTTGGGTACACGTGAAAGGAATTTGTTTATTTTTGAATTTTGCGCAAAGTTACACGAAGTATATCTGAGCTAAGCGTCCCTAATTTAGAGTGAAAGACTAGAGGAAAGGCAACCAGTCATCATCACCAACCGCCAACTCTTGAACTACTCTTTTACCAAAGAATAGTGGAATTGACTGAACATTACAACGCCCCCACAGCTGAAAAGGGCAAGCATGTTTGGTGCAACGGGGATTCGAACCCGCCACACTCAGATAACAAGTCAAGCGCCTTACTTAACCCACCTGGCCATGCCGGGCCTCAATAGAAGAGATAAAGATAAGCTAACTTTAAACCAAGAGAAGGGTTTATGAAACCAGACAAAATTTCAATCTTTATATATCACAAACAAATTAGTATCAGGTAAAACAATTAAAGTAGAAAGATATACAAATATTTCTAACCAACATTGTTTCCCAAGGTATACCTCAATACATACATTTTAATCATGATGTTGCCAGAATATACTTGAAAAAATTCACTTTTTACACGTGATACTACAAGAGTATGTTTAAATTCACTCACATGTAACCTGTGGTTTTGTTCAGAGTAAACTTTAGACGTTGGAATACAAATAATGTTCATGTGTAAAGTTACCAAGAGTACATCTCTACGGAAATTAACTTTTACCCTCCTCAAATGAACTACGTTTACGTTTCGATAGCTACATGTTGAACCTACACCTTGTTTGTGTTTTCATAGTTACATATAGAACCTACACCTTGTTTGTGTTTTCATAGCTACATGTTGAACCTACACCTTGTTTGTGTTTTCATAGCTACATGTTGAACCTACACCTTGTTTGTGTTTCGATAGCTACATGTTGAACCTACACCTTGTTCGTGTTTTCATAGCTACATGTTGAACCTACATCCTGTTTGTGTTTCGATAGCTACATGTCGAACCTACATCCTGTTTGTGTTTCGATAGCTACATGTTGAACCTACACCCTGTTTGTGTTTCGATAGCTACATGTCGAACCTACATCCTGTTTGTGTTTTGATAGCTACATGTTGAACCTACATCCTGTTTGTGTTTCGATAGCTACATGTTGAGCCTACATCCTGTTTGTGTTTCGATAGCTACATGTTGAGCCTACATCCTGTTTGTGTTTTGATAGCTACACGTTGAACCTACATCCTGTTTGTGTTTTGATAGCTACACGTTGAACCTACACCCTGTTTGTGTTTTGATAGCTACACGTTGAACCTACATCCTGTTTGTGTTTCGATAGCTACATGTCGAACCTACATCCTGTTTGTGTTTCGATAGCTACATGTCGAACCTACATCCTGTTTGTGTTTTGATAGCTACATGCTGAACCAACATCCTGTTTGTGTTTTGATAGTTACATATAGAACCTACATCCTGTTTGTGTTTCGATAGCTACATGCTGAACCTACATCCTGTTTGTGTTTTGATAGCTACATGTTGAACCTACATCCTGTTTGTGTTTCGATAGCTACATGTTGAGCCTACATCCTGTTTGTGTTTTGATAGCTACATGTTGAACCTACATCCTGTTTGTGTTTCGATAGCTACATGTTGAACCTACATCCTGTTTGTGTTTTGATAGTTACATATAGAACCTACACCCTGTTTGTGTTTTGATAGCTACTTGTTGAACCTACACCCTGTTTGTGTTTTGATAGCTACATGTTGAAACCTACACCCTGCTTGCGTTTTGATAGCTACATATTGAACCTACATCCTGTTTGTATTTTGATAGCTACATGTTGAACCTACATCCTGTTTGTGTTTTGATAACTACATGTTGAACCTACACCCTGTTTGTGTTTTGATAGTTACATATAGAGCCTACACCCTGTTTGTGTTTTGATAGCTACTTGTTGAAACTTACACCCTGTTTGTGTTTTGATAGCTACTTGTTGAAGCCTACACCCTGTTTATGTTTTGATAGCTACTTGTTGAAACTTACACCCTGTTTGTGTTTTGATAGCTACATGTCGAACCTACATCCTGTTTGTGTTTCGATAGCTACATGTTGAACCTACACCCTGTTTGTGTTTTGATAGCTACTTGTTGAAACTTACACCCTGTTTGTGTTTTGATAGCTACTTGTTGAAGCCTACACCCTGTTTATGTTTTGATAGCTACTTGTTGAAACTTATACCCAGTTTGTGTTTTGATAGCTACTTGTTGAACCTACACCCTGTTTGTGTTTTGATAGCTACTTGTTGAACCTACACCCTGTTTGTGTTTTGATAGCTACATGTTGAAACCTACACCCTGTCTGTGTTTTGATAGCTACATATAGAACTTACACCCTGTTTGTGTTTTGATAGCTACTTGTTGAAACTTACACCCTGTTTGTGTTTTGATAGCTACTTGTTGAACCTACACCCTGTTTGTGTTTTGATAGCTACATGTTGAAACCTACACCCTGTCTGTGTTTTGATAGCTACATATAGAACTTACACCCTGTTTGTGTTTTGATAGCTACTTGTTGAAACTTACACCCTGTTTGTGTTTTGATAGCTACTTGTTGAACCTACACCCTGTTTGTGTTTTGATCGCTACGTGTGGTAACTACACCCTGTTTGTGTTTTTACAGCTATTTCATATTCATATGAAGTATCGACTTTAGTGAAGTGTAAAATCTCTCCATGAGGTTATCTTAACATTTATATTAGAATAGATTTTCAAACGTATCATTTCTAGCCCTTGTCATAAGATGCCACGCAGTTTCGAGCGTATATATGTATATATAAGACAACAAAAATTCCTCAACGAATACAATCTAACACCGAGGCGTGACTTAGAATATAAGAGCTTAGAATATATTGGCATTCCTCTCATGTCCAACTACAACGTTCCTCTCCTAACAAAAACAAACTATTAATAATGCATTAAAGGACAACTGGTTAAACAGATGTTACTAAATGTCCTTTAACTGTGTGACATAAAATAAATGCATATTTAATGCATGAGTAATCTTTATAAATGAATGAATCATTAATAAACAACTTTACGACTGTGTAGTACATATAACTTAATAATTGCAGTAGATAGTCTAGCCCTTAAGTTTTAGAGTCACATCCTTACATTGTTTCAGCAATTTAAAGCCTTCAGGCATGTTATACGATTATCTTAATACTAAAAAAGTCCAAGGATTTTAATTTTTACTTTTTTTTCTATTCTACTTTGGTCTTAATCCAATTATAAAGTAATCCAAAGAGACGTGATGAGACAGGAATCAGGAAAATTCCAATTACAAGCACGCTACGTCCATTTATAATGCATATATAAGAAGAAACGAAAGACCTAATTTGTGGAATTTCTAGAAGGCAACGCTAGAATTCCTGACAAATAGCATGCAATAGGTCTGTTCTTTAATCATCTGACAGAGACGAAAGAACTTTTATTTTCTTCTGTGAAGGATGGTCACATGAAGCTACGTTATAGATATATGTAGTATAACATTCGATTCTTCATTGTTATCTTCATGGGTGACAAAAATACCGCAGTTATTGTTTACATGTTTAGTTACAAATTTTAAACACCAGTCGAAAAAATTTTTTTCAAAGCACTCGCTCATAGTAAGGCGTTGATTAAACGGAATGAACTATAGGTTTGACTAAAATAATAACACAGAACACTGACACTAATTAAGGTGTTGATCGAACGAAATAAAGTGAAAGTTTGATTAGAATTACAACACAAAAATTAACGGCACACGTTTCACGTGAATTGAAAAGACTGCAAATTAACTAATTCCGAATCACGTAGTACAATATTATACTTATCTTGTAACTCGGAGATAAGTTAATATATCATATAACAAATGTCTGCATGTAGCTTAACTTAAATATCAACCAGAATTACATCAGCTCCAAAGTTAATTATGTAACTGTGCTTATATCACTCAGTGCCACACTAGGAAGAGTTTTAGTAATATATCTGTGCTTATATCACTCAGTGTAACACAAGGAATAAATTAATTATTGAACAGTGCTTACATCACTCAGTCTAGCGCCCGTATATATATTTTTGACAATGTTATATCACTCACTTTAACACCGATTATATTCTTGATAATGTAACAATGTTTATATCACTCACTCTAACACCGATTATATTCTTGATAATGTAACAATGTTTATATCACTCACTCTAACACCGATTATATTCTTGATAATGTAACAATATTTATATCACTCACTCTAGCACCGATTATATTCTTGATAATGTAACAATGTTTATATCACTCACTCTAACACCGATTATATTCTTGATAATGTAACAATGTTTATATCACTCACTCTCACACCCATTATATTCTTGATAATGTAACAATGTTTATATCACTCAATCTAGCACCGATTATATTCTTGATAATGTAACAATATTTATATCACTCACTCTAGCACCGATTATATTCTTGATAATGTAACAATGTTTATATCACTCACTCTAACACCGATTATATTCTTGATAATGTAACAATGTTTATATCACTCACTCTAACACCGATTATATTCTTGATAATGTAACAATGTTTATATCATTCACTCTAACACCGATTATATTCTTGATAATGTAACAATGTTTATATCACTCACTCTAACACCGATTATATTCTTGATAATGTAACAATGTTTATATCACTCACTCTAACACCGATTATATTCTTGATAATGTAACAATGTTTATATCACTCACTCTAACACCGATTATATTCTTGATAATGTAACAATATTTATATCACTCACTCTAGCACCGATTATATTCTTGATAATGTAACAATGTTTATATCACTCACTCTAACACCGATTATATTCTTGATAATGTAACAATGTTTATATCACTCACTCTAACACCGATTATATTCTTGATAATGTAACAATGTTTATATCACTCACTCTCACACCCATTATATTCTTGATAATGTAACAATGTTTATATCACTCAATCTAGCACCGATTATATTCTTGATAATGTAACAATGTTTATATCACTCACTCTAACACCGATTATATTCTTGATAATGTAACAATGTTTATATCACTCACTCTAACACCGATTATATTCTTGATAATGTAACAATGTTTATATCATTCACTCTAACACCGATTATATTCTTGATAATGTAACAATGTTTATATCATTCACTCTAACACCGATTATATTCTTGATAATGTAACAATGTTTATATCACTCACTCTAACACCGATTATATTCTTGATAATGTAACAATGTTTATATCACTCACTCTAACACCGATTATATTCTTGATAATGTAACAATGTTTATATCACTCACTCTAACACCGATTATATTCTTGATAATGTAACAATATTTATATCACTCACTCTAGCACCGATTATATTCTTGATAATGTAACAATGTTTATATCACTCACTCTAACACCGATTATATTCTTGATAATGTAACAATGTTTATATCACTCACTCTAACACCGATTATATTCTTGATAATGTAACAATGTTTATATCACTCACTCTCACACCCATTATATTCTTGATAATGTAACAATGTTTATATCACTCAATCTAGCACCGATTATATTCTTGATAATGTAACAATATTTATATCACTCACTCTAGCACCGATTATATTCTTGATAATGTAACAATGTTTATATCACTCAATCTAGCACCGATTATATTCTTGATAATGTAACAATATTTATATCACTCACTCTAGCACCGATTATATTCTTGATAATGTAACAATGTTTATATCATTCACTCTAACACGATTATATTCTTGATAATGTAACAATGTTTATATCACTCACTCTAACACCGATTATATTCTTGATAATGTAACAATGTTTCTATCACTCACTCTAACACCGATTATATTCTTGATAATGTAACAATGTTTATATCACTCACTCTAACACCGATTATATTCTTGATAATGTAACAATATTTATATCACTCACTCTAGCACCGATTATATTCTTGATAATGTAACAATGTTTATATCACTCACTCTAACACCGATTATATTCTTGATAATGTAACAATGTTTATATCACTCACTCTAACACCGATTATATTCTTGATAATGTAACAATGTTTATATCACTCACTCTCACACCCATTATATTCTTGATAATGTAACAATGTTTATATCACTCAATCTAGCACCGATTATATTCTTGATAATGTAACAATATTTATATCACTCACTCTAGCACCGATTATATTCTTGATAATGTAACAATGTTTATATCACTCACTCTAACACCGATTATATTCTTGATAATGTAACAATGTTTATATCACTCACTCTAACACCGATTATATTCTTGATAATGTAACAATGTTTATATCACTCACTCTATCACCGATTATATTCTTGATAATGTAACAATGTTTATATCACTCACTCTAACACCGATTATATTCTTGATAATGTAACAATATTTATATCACTCACTCTAACACCGATTATATTCTTGATAATGTAACAATGTTTATATCACTCACTCTATCACCGATTATATTCTTGATAATGTAACAATATTTGTATCACTCACTCTAACACCGATTATATTCTTGATAATGTAACAATGTTTATATCACTCAATCTAGCACCGATTATATTCTTGATAATGTAACAATATTTACATCACTCACTCTAGCACCGATTATATTCTTGATAATGTAACAATGTTTATATCACTCACTCTAACACCGATTATATTCTTGATAATGTAACAATGTTTATATCACTCACTCTAACACCGATTATATTCTTGATAATGTAACAATATTTATATCACTCACTCTAACACCGATTATATTCTTGATAATGTAACAATATTTATATCACTCACTCTATCACCGATTATATTCTTGATAATGTAACAATATTTATATCACTCACTCTAACACCGATTATATTCTTGATAATGTAACAATGTTTATATCACACACTCTAACACCGATTATATTCTTGATAATGTAACAATATTTATATCACTCACTCTAACACCGATTATATTCTTGATAATGTAACAATGTTTATATCACTCACTCTATCACCGATTATATTCTTGATAATGTAACAATATTTATATCACTCACTCTAACACCGATTATATTCTTGATAATGTAACAATGTTTATATCACACACTCTAACACCGATTATATTCTTGATAATGTAACAATATTTATATCACTCACTCTAACACCGATTATATTCTTGATAATGTAACAATATTTATATCACACACTCTAACACCGATTATATTCTTGATAATGTAACAATGTTTATATCACACACTCTAACACCGATTATATTCTTGATAATGTAACAATGTTTATATCACTCACTCTATCACCGATTATATTCTTGATAATGTAACAATATTTATATCACTCACTCTAACACCGATTATATTCTTGATAATGTAACAATGTTTATATCACTCACTCTATCACCGATTATATTCTTGATAATGTAAAAATATTTATATCACTCACTCTAACACCGATTATATTCTTGATAATGTAACAATGTTTATATCACTCACTCTCACACCCATTATATTCTTGATAATGTAACAATGTTTATATCACTCAATCTAGCACCGATTATATTCTTGATAATGTAACAATATTTATATCACTCACTCTAGCACCGATTATATTCTTGATAATGTAACAATGTTTATATCACTCACTCTAACACCGATTATATTCTTGATAATGTAACAATGTTTATATCACTCACTCTAACACCGATTATATTCTTGATAATGTAACAATATTTATATCACTCACTCTAACACCGATTATATTCTTGATAATGTAACAATATTTATATCACTCACTCTAACACCGATTATATTCTTGATAATGTAACAATGTTTATATCACTCACTCTATCACCGATTATATTCTTGATAATGTAACAATATTTGTATCACTCACTCTAACACCGATTATATTCTTGATAATGTAACAATGTTTATATCACTCAATCTAGCACCGATTATATTCTTGATAATGTAACAATATTTATATCACTCACTCTAGCACCGATTATATTCTTGATAATGTAACAATGTTTATATCATTCACTCTAACACCGATTATATTCTTGATAATGTAACAATGTTTATATCACTCATTCTAACACCGATTATATTCTTGATAATGTAACAATATTTATATCACTCACTCTAACACCGATTATATTCTTGATAATGTAACAATGTTTATATCACTCACTCTAACACCGATTATATTCTTGATAATGTAACAATGTTTATATCACTCACTCTAACACCGATTATATTATTGATAATGTAACAATGTTTATATCACTCACTCTAACACCGATTATATTCTTGATAATGTAACAATGTTTATATCACTTACTCTAACACCGATAATATTCTTGATAATGTAACAATATTTGTATCACTCGGTTTAACAGTGATTACATTTTTGACAATGTAAAATGTTCAAGTTATGATATGTGTATCTATTTTACATTTTTATATTCTGAGTATTGTTACAATATAACAACATCCAAGTAATGAGTTTAAATAAACAATGAATCAAGTTCAAATACTTATTTCACTAACAAAAGATTTCTACTTTACTACCGTCTATGTTCTCAGGATTTACGTATAATTACTTCGTTCAACTCTTCCTACACTGTCTCTCTGTAATTATGAACCATGTCTTTCACCTGCTAGCGTTCCAAGCCAACATGAACTCTACTGTATTCATAACCGCTGAACTTTTGCGTGATTTTATTTCACACAAAATTCAGCGATCGTGATATTTTAGGAGGTAAGGAACAGGAAACCTCGGAACTACCTTGCCAAGCATGAATACCGAGCAGTGAGGTGGAAAATCCAGTTTCTACGAGCGAACCAGATTTCAGTACCGTAACCCGTACCATCTCGTGGTTCAGCGACGATCACATTACACGTGTATTTTTACTAGCAAAATCTAACGGAGCAGTATCTCATAAAGCAAAAAGAAAAAAAGAAAGATTTTTTTTTTCTCAAAGGTAGTCTGGTTATTAGTGAAGTTCAAGTTTTTCGGTTTTTTTCATGTATTTGTGTTTGAACTGTTTATCATTAGAAACATTCCAATTTTTGCTGTTTGGCTAACATTTAGTTTCGTCCATATAGAGATAGGGTTGTACTAACCATGATTCATTTGTTTGAAAAAACACCTTACTAACATATTTATGATTGTAACTACTATATAAAAAACAAGAAATTAAACACAGTGTTATAACGGTGTTACTCCTACGACGTGCAACGTAAAACCAGGATTACTCTAACAAATCACAATGTCAAACTAGTGTTACACTTATAACGTGCAATGTCAAACCAGGATTACTCTAACAAATCACAATGTCAAACTAGTGTTACACTTATAACGTGCAATGTCAAACCAGGATTACTCTAACAAATCACAATGTCAAACTAGTGTTACACTTATAACGTGCAATGTCAAACCAGGATTACTCTAACAAATCACAATGTCAAAATAGTGTTACACTTATAACGTGTCATAGCAGAGATACAGTTGTAACGTGTTACACAGTGTTACAGTTGTAACGTGTTACACAATGTTACAGTTATAACGTGTCATAGCAGTGTTACAGTTATAACGTGTTACACAGTGTTACAGTTATAACGTGTCATAGCAGTGTTACAGTTATAACGTGTCATAGCAGTGTTACAGTTGTAACGTGTTACACAGTGTTACAGTTATGTCTCAATTCAAAAACTCTTTCAGTAATCCATGACTTCATGTGAACCACGTGTTCTGTTGTACAGTAGATATGATAAACATGTTCTGTTGTACTGTAGGTATGATAAACATGTTCTGTTGTACTGTAGATATGATAAACATGTTCTGTTGTACTGTAGATATGATAACATGTTCTGTTGTACTGTAGATATGATAAACATGTTCTGTTGTACTGTAGGTATGATAAAATGTTCTGTTGTACTGTAGATATGATAAACATGTTCTGTTGTACTGTAGATATGATAAACATGTTCTGTTGTACTGTAGGTATGATAAAATGTTCTGTTGTACTGTAAATATGATAAACATGTTCTGTTGTACTGTAGGTATGATAAAATGTTCTGTTGTACTGTAGATATGATAAACATATTCTGTTGTACTGTAGGTATGATAAACATGTTCTGTTGTACTGTAGGTATGATAAACAAGTTCTGTTGTACTGTAGATATGATAACATGTTCTGTTGCACTGTAGATATAATAAACATGTTCTGTTGTACTGTAGGTATGATAAACATGTTCTGTTGTACTGTAGATATGATAAACATGTTCTGTTGTACTGTAGATATGATAAACATGTTCTGTTGTACTGTAGAAATGATAAACAAGTTCTGTTGTACTGTAGCTATGATAACATGTTTTGTTGTACTGTAGGTATGATAAAATGTTCTGTTGTACTGTAGATATGATAAACATGTTCTGTTGTACTGTAGGTATGATAAACATGTTCTGTTGTACTGTAGATATGATAAACATGTTCTGTTGTACTTTAGGTATGATAAAATGTTCTGTTGTACTGTAGGTATGATAAAATGTTCTGTTGTACTGTAGATATGATAAACATGTTCTGTTGTACTGTAGATATGATAAACATGTTCTGTTGTACAGTAGATATGATAAACATGTTCTGTTGTACTGTAGGTATGATGAACATGTTCTGTTGTACTGTAGATATGATAAACATGTTCTGTTGTACTGTAGATATGATAAACATGTTCTGTTGTGCTGTAGGTATGATAAACAAGTTCTGTTGTACTGTAGATATGATAACATGTTCTGTTGTACTGTAGATATGATAAACATGTTCTGTTGTACTGTAGGTATGATAAACATGTTCTGTTGTACTGTAGAAATGATAAACAAGTTCTGTTGTACTGTAGGTATGATAAACATGTTCTGTTGTACTGTAGATATGATAAACATGTTCTGTTGTACTTTAGGTATGATAAAATGTTCTGTTGTACTGTAGGTATGATAAAATGTTCTGTTGTACTGTAGATATGATAAACATGTTCTGTTGTACTGTAGATATGATAAACATGTTCTGTTGTACAGTAGATATGATAAACATGTTCTGTTGTACTGTAGGTATGATGAACATGTTCTGTTGTACTGTAGATATGATAAACATGTTCTGTTGTACTGTAGATATGATAAACATGTTCTGTTGTGCTGTAGGTATGATAAACAAGTTCTGTTGTACTGTAGATATGATAACATGTTCTGTTGTACTGTAGATATGATAAACATGTTCTGTTGTACTGTAGGTATGATAAACATGTTCTGTTGTACTGTAGATATGATAAACATGTTCTGTTGTACTGTAGGTATGATAAAATGTTCTGTTGTACTGTAGATATGATAAACATGTTCTGTTGTACTGTAGGTATGATAAAATGTTCTGTTGTACTGTAGATATGATAAACATATTCTGTTGTACAGTAGATATGATAAACATGTTCTGTTGTACTGTAGGTATAATAAACATGTTCTGTTGTACTGTAGATATGATAAACATGTTCTGTTGTACTGTAGGTATGATAAACATGTTCTGTTGTACTGTAGATATGATAACATGTTCTGTTGTACTGTAGATATGATAAACATGTTCTGCTGTACTGTAGGTATGATAAACATGTTCTGTTGTACTGTAGATATGATAAACATGTTCTGTTGTACTGTAGGTATGATAAACATGTTCTGTTGTACTGTAGATATGATAAACATGTTCTGTTGTACTGTAGATATGATAAACATGTTCTGTTGTATTGTAGGTATGATAAACATTTTCTGTTGTACTGTAGATATGATAAACATGTTCTGTTGTACTGTAGGTATGATAAACATGTTCTGTTGTACTGTAGATATGATAAACATGTTCTGTTGTACTTTAGATATGATAAACATGTTCTGTTGTACAGTAGATATGATAAACATGTTCTGTTCTACTGTAGGTATGATAAACATGTTCTGTTGCACTGTAGGTATGATAAACATGTTCTGTTGTACTGTAGGTATGATAAACATATTATGTTGTACTGTAGATATGATAAACATGTTCTGTTGTACTGTAGATATGATAAACATGTTCTGTTGTACTGTAGATATGATAAACATGTTCTGTTGTACTGTAGATATGATAAACATGTTCTGTTGTACTGTAGATATGATAAACATGTTCTGTTGTACTGTAGGTATGATAAACATTTTCTGTTGTACTGTAGATATGATAAACATGTTCTGTTGTACTGTAGGTATGATAAACATGTTCTGTTGTACTGTAGATATGATAAACATGTTCTGTTGTACTGTAGATATGATAAACATGTTCTGTTGTGCTGTAGGTATGATAAACAAGTTCTGTTGTACTGTAGATATGATAACATGTTCTGTTGTACTGTAGATATGATAAACATGTTCTGTTGTACTGTAGGTATGATAAACATGTTCTGTTGTACTGTAGATATGATAAACATGTTCTGTTGTACTGTAGGTATGATAAAATGTTCTGTTGTACTGTAGATATGATAAACATGTTCTGTTGTACTGTAGGTATGATAAAATGTTCTGTTGTACTGTAGATATGATAAACATATTCTGTTGTACTGTAGATATGATAAACATGTTCTGTTGTACTGTAGATATGATAAACATGTTCTGTTGTACTGTAGGTATGATAAAATGTTCTGTTGTACTGTAGATATAATAAAATGTTCTGTTGTAGTGTAGATATGATAAACATGTTATGTTGTACTGTAGATATGATAAACATGTTCTGTTGTACTGTGGGTATGATAAACATGTTCTGTTGTACTGTAGATATGATAAACATGTTCTGTTGTACTGTAGATATGATAAACATGTTCTTTCTGTTGTGCTCTAGATATGATAAACATGTTCTGTTGTACGGGAGCATTGAAAACCATGTTCTGTTCTACGGCGTATCAAAACAGTGTCTGTTGTACGGGGTATGAAACCATGTTCTGTTGTACGGTAGGTATTATAAAAGTGTTCTGTTGTATGGTAGGTATGATAAAATGTTCTGTTGTACAGTAGATATGATAAACATGTTCTGTTGTACTGTAGGTATGATAAACATGTTCTGTTGTACTGTAGATATGATAAACATGTTCTGTTGTACTGTAGGTATGATAAACATGTTCTGTTGTACTGTAGATATGATAACATGTTCTGTTGTACTGTAGATATGATAAACATGTTCTGTTGTACTGTAGATATGATAAACTTGTTCTGTTGTACCGTAGGTATGAAAAACATGTTCTGTTGTACTGTAGATATGATAAACATGTTCTGTTGTACTGTAGGTATGATAAACATGTTCTGTTGTACTGTAGATATGATAAACATGTTCTGTTGTACTGTAGGTATGATAAACATTTTCTGTTGTACTGTAGATATGATAAACATGTTCTGTTGTACTGTAGATATGATAAACATGTTCTGTTGTACTGTAGATATGATAAACATGTTCTCTTGTACTTTAGATATGATAAACATGTTCTGTTGTACAGTAGGTATGATAAAATGTTCTGTTGTACTGTAGGTATGATAAAATGTTCTGTTGTACTGTAGATATGATAAACATGTTCTGTTGTACTGTAGATATGATAAACATGTTCTGTTGTACAGTAGATATGATAAACATGTTCTGTTGTACTGTAGGTATGATGAACATGTTCTGTTGTACTGTAGATATGATAAACATGTTCTGTTGTACTGTAGATATGATAAACATGTTCTGTTGTGCTGTAGGTATGATAAACAAGTTCTGTTGTACTGTAGATATGATAACATGTTCTGTTGTACTGTAGATATGATAAACATGTTCTGTTGTACTGTAGGTATGATAAACATGTTCTGTTGTACTGTAGATATGATAAACATGTTCTGTTGTACTGTAGGTATCATAAAATGTTCTGTTGTACTGTAGATATGATAAACATGTTCTGTTGTACTGTAGGTATGATAAAATGTTCTGTTGTACAGTAGATATGATAAACATGTTCTGTTGTACTGTAGGTATGATAAACATGTTCTGCTGTACTGTAGATATGATAAACATGTTCTGTTGTACTGTAGGTATGATAAACATGTTCTGTTGTACTGTAGATATGATAAACATGTTCTGTTGTACTGTAGATATGATAAACATGTTCTGTTGTACTGTAGGTATGATAAACATGTTCTGTTGTACTGTAGATATGATAAACATGTTCTGTTGTACTGTAGGTATGATAAACATGTTCTGTTGTACTGTAGATATGATAAACATGTTCTGTTGTACTGTAGATATGATAAACATGTTCTGTTGTACTGTAGGTATGATAAACATTTTCTGTTGTACTGTAGATATGATAAACATGTTCTGTTGTACTGTAGGTATGATAAACATGTTCTGTTGTACTGTAGATATGATAAACATGTTCTGTTGTACTTTAGATATGATAAACATGTTCTGTTGTACAGTAGATATGATAAACATGTTCTGTTCTACTGTAGGTATGATAAACATGTTCTGTTGTACTGTAGGTATGATAAACATGTTCTGTTGTACTGTAGGTATGATAAACATATTCTGTTGTACTGTAGATATGATAAACATGTTCTGTTGTACTGTAGATATGATAAACATGTTCTGTTGTACTGTAGGTATGATAAACATGTTCTGTTGTACTGTAGATATGATAAACATGTTCTGTTGTACTGTAGGTATGATAAAATGTTCTGTTGTACTGTAGATATGATAAACATGTTCTGTTGTACTGTAGGTATGATAAAATGTTCTGTTGTACTGTAGATATGATAAACATATTCTGTTGTACTGTAGATATGATAAACATGTTCTGTTGTACTGTAGATATGATAAACATGTTCTGTTGTACTGTACGCATGATAAAATGTTCTGTTGTACTGTAGATATAATAAAATGTTCTGTTGTAGTGTAGATATGATAAACATGTTATGTTGTACTGTAGATATGATAAACATGTTCTGTTGTACTGTAGGTATGATAAACATGTTCTGTTGTACTGTAGATATGATAAACATGTTCTGTTGTACTTTAGATATGATAAACATGTTCTGTTGTACAGTAGATATGATAAACATGTTCTGTTCTACTGTAGGTATGATAAACATGTTCTGTTGCACTGTAGGTATGATAAACATGTTCTGTTGTACTGTAGGTATGATAAACATATTATGTTGTACTGTAGATATGATAAACATGTTCTGTTGTACTGTAGATATGATAAACATGTTCTGTTCTACTGTAGGTATGATAAACATGTTCTGTTGTACTGTAGATATGATAAACATGTTCTGTTGTGCTGTAGGTATGATAAACAAGTTCTGTTGTACTGTAGATATGATAACATGTTCTGTTGTACTGTAGATATGATAAACATGTTCTGTTGTACTGTAGATATGATAAACATGTTCTGTTGTACTGTAGGTATGATAAACATTTTCTGTTGTACTGTAGATATGATAAACATGTTCTGTTGTACTGTAGGTATGATAAACATGTTCTGTTGTACTGTAGATATGATAAACATGTTCTGTTGTACTGTAGATATGATAAACATGTTCTGTTGTGCTGTAGGTATGATAAACAAGTTCTGTTGTACTGTAGATATGATAACATGTTCTGTTGTACTGTAGATATGATAAACATGTTCTGTTGTACTGTAGGTATGATAAACATGTTCTGTTGTACTGTAGATATGATAAACATGTTCTGTTGTACTGTAGGTATGATAAAATGTTCTGTTGTACTGTAGATATGATAAACATGTTCTGTTGTACTGTAGGTATGATAAAATGTTCTGTTGTACTGTAGATATGATAAACATATTCTGTTGTACTGTAGATATGATAAACATGTTCTGTTGTACTGTAGATATGATAAACATGTTCTGTTGTACTGTAGGTATGATAAAATGTTCTGTTGTACTGTAGATATAATAAAATGTTCTGTTGTAGTGTAGATATGATAAACATGTTATGTTGTACTGTAGATATGATAAACATGTTCTGTTGTACTGTGGGTATGATAAACATGTTCTGTTGTACTGTAGATATGATAAACATGTTCTGTTGTACTGTAGATATGATAAACATGTTCTGTTCTACTGTAGGTATGATAAACATGTTCTGTTGCACTGTAGGTATGATAAACATGTTCTGTTGTACTGTAGGTATGATAAACATATTATGTTGTACTGTAGATATGATAAACATGTTATGTTGTACTGTAGATATGATAAACATGTTCTGTTCTACTGTAGGTATGATAAACATGTTCTGTTGTACTGTAGATATGATAAACATGTTCTGTTGTGCTGTAGGTATGATAAACAAGTTCTGTTGTACTGTAGATATGATAACATGTTCTGTTGTACTGTAGATATGATAAACATGTTCTGTTGTACTGTAGATATGATAAACATGTTCTGTTGTACTGTAGGTATGATAAACATTTTCTGTTGTACTGTAGATATGATAAACATGTTCTGTTGTACTGTAGGTATGATAAACATGTTCTGTTGTACTGTAGATATGATAAACATGTTCTGTTGTACTGTAGATATGATAAACATGTTCTGTTGTGCTGTAGGTATGATAAACAAGTTCTGTTGTACTGTAGATATGATAACATGTTCTGTTGTACTGTAGATATGATAAACATGTTCTGTTGTACTGTAGGTATGATAAACATGTTCTGTTGTACTGTAGATATGATAAACATGTTCTGTTGTACTGTAGGTATGATAAAATGTTCTGTTGTACTGTAGATATGATAAACATGTTCTGTTGTACTGTAGGTATGATAAAATGTTCTGTTGTACTGTAGATATGATAAACATATTCTGTTGTACTGTAGATATGATAAACATGTTCTGTTGTACTGTAGATATGATAAACATGTTCTGTTGTACTGTAGGTATGATAAAATGTTCTGTTGTACTGTAGATATAATAAAATGTTCTGTTGTAGTGTAGATATGATAAACATGTTCTGTTGTACTGTAGATATGATAAACATGTTCTGTTGTACTGTGGGTATGATAAACATGTTCTGTTGTACTGTAGATATGATAAACATGTTCTGTTGTACTGTAGATATGATAAACATGTTCTTTCTGTTGTGCTCTAGATATGATAAACATGTTCTGTTGTACTGGGAGCATTGAAAACCATGTTCTGTTCTACGGCGTATCAAAACAGTGTCTGTTGTACGGGGTATGAAACCATGTTCTGTTGTACGGTAGGTATTATAAAAGTGTTCTGTTGTATGGTAGGTATGATAAAATGTTCTGTTGTACAGTAGATATGATAAACATGTTCTGTTGTACTGTAGGTATGATAAACATGTTCTGTTGTACTGTAGATATGATAAACATGTTCTGTTGTACTGTAGGTATGATAAACATGTTCTGTTGTACTGTAGATATGATAACATGTTCTGTTGTACTGTAGATATGATAAACATGTTCTGTTGTACTGTAGATATGATAAACTTGTTCTGTTGTACCGTAGGTGTGAAAAACATGTTCTGTTGTACTGTAGATATGATAAACATGTTCTGTTGTACTGTAGGTATGATAAACATGTTCTGTTGTACTGTAGATATGATAAACATGTTCTGTTGTACTGTAGGTATGATAAACATTTTCTGTTGTACTGTAGATATGATAAACATGTTCTGTTGTACTGTAGATATGATAAACATGTTCTGTTGTACTGTAGATATGATAAACATGTTCTCTTGTACTTTAGATATGATAAACATGTTCTGTTGTACAGTAGGTATGATAAAATGTTCTGTTGTACTGTAGGTATGATAAAATGTTCTGTTGTACTGTAGATATGATAAACATGTTCTGTTGTACTGTAGATATGATAAACATGTTCTGTTGTACAGTAGATATGATAAACATGTTCTGTTGTACTGTAGGTATGATGAACATGTTCTGTTGTACTGTAGATATGATAAACATGTTCTGTTGTACTGTAGATATGATAAACATGTTCTGTTGTGCTGTAGGTATGATAAACAAGTTCTGTTGTACTGTAGATATGATAACATGTTCTGTTGTACTGTAGATATGATAAACATGTTCTGTTGTACTGTAGGTATGATAAACATGTTCTGTTGTACTGTAGATATGATAAACATGTTCTGTTGTACTGTAGGTATGATAAAATGTTCTGTTGTACTGTAGATATGATAAACATGTTCTGTTGTACTGTAGGTATGATAAAATGTTCTGTTGTACTGTAGATATGATAAACATATTCTGTTGTACAGTAGATATGATAAACATGTTCTGTTGTACTGTAGGTATGATAAACATGTTCTGCTGTACTGTAGATATGATAAACATGTTCTGTTGTACTGTAGGTATGATAAACATGTTCTGTTGTACTGTAGATATGATAACAAGTTCTGTTGTACTGTAGATATGATAAACATGTTCTGCTGTACTGTAGGTATGATAAACATGTTCTGTTGTACTGTAGATATGATAAACATGTTCTGTTGTACTGTAGGTATGATAAACATGTTCTGTTGTACTGTAGATATGATAAACATGTTCTGTTGTACTGTAGGTATGATAAACATTTTCTGTTGTACTGTAGATATGATAAACATGTTCTGTTGTACTGTAGGTATGATAAACATGTTCTGTTGTACTGTAGATATGATAAACATGTTCTGTTGTACTTTAGATATGATAAACATGTTCTGTTGTACAGTAGATATGATAAACATGTTCTGTTCTACTGTAGGTATGATAAACATGTTCTGTTGTACTGTAGGTATGATAAACATGTTCTGTTGTACTGTAGGTATGATAAACATATTCTGTTGTACTGTAGATATGATAAACATGTTCTGTTGTACTGTAGATATGATAAACCTGTTCTGTTGTACTGTAGGTATGATAAACATGTTCTGTTGTACTGTAGATATGATAAACATGTTCTGTTGTACTGTAGGTATGATAAAATGTTCTGTTGTACTGTAGATATGATAAACATGTTCTGTTGTACTGTAGGTATGATAAAATGTTCTGTTGTACTGTAGATATGATAAACATATTCTGTTGTACTGTAGATATGATAAACATGTTCTGTTGTACTGTAGATATGATAAACATGTTCTGTTGTACTGTAGGCATGATAAAATGTTCTGTTGTATTGTAGATATAATAAAATGTTCTGTTGTAGTGTAGATATGATAAACATGTTATGTTGTACTGTAGATATGATAAACATGTTCTGTTGTACAGTAGATATTATAAACATGTTCTGTTGTACTGTGGGTATGATAAACATGTTCTGTTGTACTGTAGATATGATAAACATGTTCTGTTGTACTGTAGATATGATAAACATGTTCTTTCTGTTGTGCTCTAGATATGATAAACATGTTCTGTTGTACGGGAGCATTGAAAACCATGTTCTGTTCTACGGCGTATCAAAACAGTGTCTGTTGTACGGGGTATGAAACCATGTTCTGTTGTACGGTAGGTATTATAAAAGTGTTCTGTTGTATGGTAGGTATGATAAAATGTTCTGTTGTACAGTAGATATGATAAACATGTTCTGTTGTACTGTAGGTATGATAAACATGTTCTGTTGTACTGTAGATATGATAAACATGTTCTGTTGTACTGTAGGTATGATAAACATGTTCTGTTGTACTGTAGATATGATAACATGTTCTGTTGCACTGTAGATATGATAAACATGTTCTGTTGTACTGTAGATATGATAAACTTGTTCTGTTGTACCGTAGGTATGAAAAACATGTTCTGTTGTACTGTAGATATGATAAACATGTTCTGTTGTACTGTAGGTATGATAAACATGTTCTGTTGTACTGTAGATATGATAAACATGTTCTGTTGTACTGTAGGTATGATAAACATTTTCTGTTGTACTGTAGATATGATAAACATGTTCTGTTGTACTGTAGGTATGATAAACATGTTCTGTTGTACTGTAGATATGATAAACATGTTCTCTTGTACTTTAGATATGATAAACATGTTCTGTTGTACAGTAGATATGATAAACATGTTCTGTTGTACTGTAGGTATGATAAACATGTTCTGTTGTACTGTAGGTATGATAAACATGTTCTGTTGTACTGTAGGTATGATAAACATATTCTGTTGTACTGTAGATATGATAAACATGTTCTGTTGTACTGTAGATATGATAAACATATTCTGTTGTACTGTAGGTATGATAAACAAGTTCTGTTGTACTGTAGATATGATAACATGTTCTGTTGTACTGTAGATATGATAAACATGTTCTGTTGTACTGTAGATATTATAAACATATTCTGTTGTACTGTAGGTATGATAAACAAGTTCTGTTGTACTGTAGATATGATAACATGTTCTGTTGTGCTGTAGATATGATAAACATGTTCTGTTGTACTGTAGGTATGATAAACATGTTCTGTTGTACTGTAGATATGATGAACATGTTCTGTTGTACTGTAGGTATGATAAACATGTTCTGTTGTACTGTAGGTGTGATAAACATGTTCTGCTGTACTGTAGATATGATAAACATGTTCTGTTGTACTGTAGGTATGATAAACATATTCTGTTGTTCTGTAGATATGATAAACATATTCTGTTGTACTGTAGATATGATAAACATGTTCTTTCTGTTGTGCTCTAGATATGATAAACATGTTCTTTCTGTTGTGCTCTAGATATAATAAACATGTTCTTTCTGTTGTGCTCTAGATATGATAAACATGTTCTGTTGTACGGGAGCATTGAAAACCATGTTCTGTTCTACGGCGTATCAAAACAGTGTTCTGTTGTACGGGGTATGAAACCATGTTCTGTTGTACGGTAGGTATTATAAAAGTGTTCTGTTGTATGGTAGGTATAAAAAACATATTATGTTGTACAGTAGGTATAAAAATATTATAACAATGACAGATCGATGAGTAGGGGTCAATAAAGGTCAAAGGTGAAACCACAAAACCTTTTAATTTGTTTTGACCTGTCTTGCCCAGTTACTTGTTAACTTACAAAAATAGCCAAGAATAATATTGGAATAAAAGATACATATAAAACCTATACATGATGTTTTTCATAGCGTTATTTTCTCGAAACACAACAAAATGGTGGCATTGTTTTTAACCAGTCTGACATACTTTCTAAAAATTTAATAAAAGCAGAGTCTGGGAACATTAAAAACAACTTTTGTTTATTCTTCCAACATTTAAAACGTTACTAAAATTGTAATTTATTTCAATTCAAACTTATAAGTTTTTGTGTATTAAAATCCAACTTTCTTTAAAATCGCACGTTGCTGTTTATTAGCAGCCACGATATAAACTTGTGTCTCATAATTAACAAATCTACAGTTTTAATTCTACAACAGACTTTATTTACAACCAATGAAAAAATATTTATTCCGAGATTTTTATAGCATTTTTTCACATATAGTGATTTTTTTCAGGAATTTCTGAAACATATTTTCATATGCTCATGTTCATACTACTCCTGAACGTACATTAGGTTAGTAAAAAAAATACTTATAAGTTTCACCTGATCTGTAATTTTATCACCTATTGGGTAATTAAACCTAACAATGAGAAACGAAAAACCTCTTATAGATAGACGTAGTTAACATATTCTAGTTTCAAACAGTATCGACAGACGTAGCTAACATATTCTAGTTTCAAACAGTATCGACAGACGTAGCTAACATATTCTAGTTTCAAACAGTTAAAGGAATCAGATTTGACATGAAGAACGATTTTCACATCTTTTCACAAATATTGTGATAACCATAGTTACTTTTTTGTTTTCTCAAAACAAAGCGATACCGAAAATATTAAAATGTTCCTGAATTGTAATCTGTACATACACTTAATTTTTCCAGCAATTAATATCCTATAAGTCTGAACAATTAGTTTTATGTCACCAATTAATATTCCATACGTCTGAACAAACACGTAATAATGACAGAACTGTGAACTGGCTTTGTTTATCAAGGATTCAAGATTTGAAATAACAGAGAATGAGAATCACGTGAGCTATTTCTTTCAGAGGAAGAATTTATTTTTGATTTTTATAATATACACTCTTGAACTTCTGTTAACAGTTTACGATCCGAAGACCACAATGACGTCAGAGATCAAGGAATACCTATATGAAGTTCTAGCTGTGAGACGACAACAGATATCAACAACTAGACCTTGTCAGACAACAGATATCAACAACTAAACCTTGTCAGACAACAGATATCAACCAGACCTTATCAGACAACAGATATCAACTAGACCTTGTCAGACAAGAGATATCAACAACTAGATCTTGTCAGACAACATGTATCAACTAGACCTTGACAGACAACAGATATAAACAACTAGACCTTGTCAGACAACAGATATCAACTAAACCTTGTCAGACAACAGATACCAACTAGACCTTGTCAGACAATAGATATAAACTAGACATTGTCAGACAACAGATACCAACTAGACATTGTCAGACAACAGATACCAACTAGACATTGTCAGACAACAGGTACTAACTATTCTATGTCAGACAACAGATATCAACTAGATCTTGTCAGACAACAGATACCAACTAGACCTTGTCAGACAACAGATACCAACTACACCTTCTCAGACAACAAATATCAACTGGACCTTGTCAGACAACAGGTACCAAATAGACCTTGTCAGACAACACATATCCACTTGACCTTGTTAGACAACAGATATCAACTAGACCTTGTCAGACAACAGATACCAATTAGACCTTGTCAGTCAACAGATATTAACTAGACCTTGTCAGACAACAGATATCCACTAGACATTGTCAGACATCATATATCAACAACTAGATCTTGTCTGACAACAGATATCAACTAGACCTTGAAGGACTACAGATATCAACTAGACCTTTTCAGGCAACAAATACCATCTAGACCTTGTCAGACAACAAATATCAATTAGACCTTGTCAGACAACAGATGTCAGCTAGACCTTGTCAGACAACAGATACCTACTAAACCTTGTCATACAACAGATCTCAATAACTATACCTTGTCAGACAACAGATATCTATTAGACCTTGTCAGACAACATATATCAACTAGACCTTGTCAGACAACAGATACCAACTAGACCTTGTCAGACAACAGATATCAACTAGACCTTGTCAGACAACAGGTACCATCTAGACCTTGTCAGACAACAGATATCAACTAGACCTTTTCAGACAACAGCTATCAACTCGACCTTGTCAGACAACAGATATCAACTAGACCTTGTCACGTTTTTAGTAAAGAATGTTTTTACTAGTGTCAATAAGACATCATTAAAGTGTTTGTTTGTTCAATTACCTGATTTTTAGTAAAGGACCTTGTTATTGGTAACTCGAAATCATCATTAAAATAATTATTTGTTCAGTTTACTGATTTTTAGTAAAGGACCTTATTACTGGTAACTCAAAAACATCTGTAAAGTGTTTGTTTGTTCAATTACCTGATTTTTAGTAAAGGACCTTGTTATTGGTAACTCAAAATCATCATTAAAATAATTATTTGTTCAGTTATCTGATTTTTAGTAAAGGACCTTGTTACTGGTAGCTCAAAAATCATTAAATATTTGTTTGTTCAATTACCTGATTTTTGGTAAAGGACCTTATTACTGGTAACTTGAAAATATCTCTAAAGTGTTTTTTTTTGCTCAATTATCTAATTTTTATTAAAGGACCTTATTACTGGTCACTCAAAAACATCTCTAAAGTGTTTGTTTGCTCAATTATCTGAATTTTGGTAAAGGACCTTATTGCTGATAGTACGAAAACGTCGTTAAAATAATTCTTTGTTCAACTATCTGACATTAGTTGTCTACCTAAAATAACACGTAGTTTACTAAATATGAAAAAAAAAATATTTTAAACGGTGCAACTGTGTATTGAGAGCCATGAAGTTAAACAACTCAGACATTCACTCTTACATCAAGTACTGTGAACAAGAGAGTCACGAGGAGCCGGTAACTGAAAGGAAATTAGGGAAGAAGTAAAACGTTTGAGGGACACGGGTGGTTTTAATACTAGGATGAGAAACACTGAACGATATAGCAAAATAACCCATTCTGAAATCAGAGAAGAACAACAGTGATTAATGGAAAAGAATAACAAATATGAATATAAAAAACAGAAGACAATTAGAGAGATATAAAGGGAAGTACAATACACGCCGACGGTGTAGACGAAAAAAGCTAATAATTACTTTGCTAAAAGAAAAACTTCCTGAGATAACCACTTCCATAGCAAACTGAAGAGGTAGTGTACTATACCTTTATAATTAGCCTTGCCTTTATAACGTAATCTTAGAAGTTTCAAGAGATATTCTAGTTAGATATTCAATCTTTATCGATGCAGACCAGTACATTATCCAATTTTTGAATTAAAGTAATTTTTAATTAGAAAATTGCTTACCTATTATTTTCATGTCTGTCTTTGTTTTGTTTATTACTACTTTGTTTCATACTGTTGATGTATGTTATTTTATACTTGGCTGTTCAAGTTATGTTTTTCATTCAAGTTTCTAGAATGTTTTATTCCCAAAATTATAACATTACTTATTAAGTTAAACCTAGTAATTTGAGGGGATAGCATAGCCAGGTGGTTAGTAAACATGGAATGGAAATCCCAGTGTTCATAGTTCACGTCATGTTACCACCAAATTTTTTTCCGCACTTTAATGCCATAAATGAGTGATAAGAGTAATTGTGAAATCCCACTGTTCTATTAAAGTAGTTTAAGAGATATGGGTTGTGGACTAAACTATATTCCATCTATTCCATCAGTTGGCAATCCTTTACATGGAAACGGTGAAATAAAGAATAAGTTAATTTATCTCAATATCCATTTGTAAGCAGGACTTTACCAAAATAAATTATCAGGAAATTATTGCAAACAAGATCCTTGTCTGCACGTACCTCTGGTTCCAGTAAAGCTACTACAAAGTGTGTGACTGACCTTGTGTCAATTAGTGATAAGTCAAAGTCACCTCACACTGATATTTTTACTTCTTAGTGTAGTAACAGAGTTACTGATATAAAGTTTCATAATCCCTTCAACCGCACGCGAGGCCCTGATCCTTTACCATAATCATTATAACTTTTGATCTAACCCAGTAATACGTTAAGGCCGACAGCGTTGTGTAATTAGCACAAAATATTACCAACGTGCATACTAAGAAAGCTGACTCGTGTAGCAACTTGGTCAGTCGTTTTTGATGGAAGTTTCAACTTTCCGTTTCCTTTGTTTGAGAGCTAATCGCTTCCAGTATATGTTCTGTAAGCTCCCAGAAAACAAGTTCTTGGATTCCGCCATTGAAGAACATGAACATCAAGCACTACCAGCAATGATAATTACAACTAATCAACTGAACTAATCTGCATATAACTAATTGGTGTTATATCTGAGTGCCAACAAAGTGTATTTTAATACACGTATTTACCTAAATGGCACAATATAAATTATTTTTCTAGATTGCTTATTTGTTTATAACTTCAAAACTACCCTGTCCTGCTAAATTATTTCTTTTAAAGTCTATATTACCCTGATCTTCTAATTCCTTTGTTTCAGATATCAATATTATCCTGCTCTTCTAATTTCTTTGTTCCAGATGTCAATATTATCCTGCTTTTCTAATTTCTTTGTACGAGATGTCAATATTACTCTGCTCTTCTAATTCCTTTCTTTCAGATGTCAATATTATCCTGCTTTTTTAAATTCTTTCTTTCAAATGGCAATATTATCCTGCTCTTCTAATTTCTTTCTTTCAAATGTCTATATTATCCTGCTCTTTTAATTTCTTTGTTTGAGATGTCAATATTATACTGCTCTTCTAATTTCTTTGTTTGAGATGTCAATATTATCCTGCTCTGCTAATTTCTTTGTTTTGGATGTCAATATTATCCTGCTCTGCTAATTTCTTTGTTTTGGATGTCAATATTATACTGCTTTTCTAAGTTTTTTGTACCAGATGTCAATATTATCCTGCTCTTTTAATTTCTTTGTTTCATATGTCAATATTATACTGCTTTGCTAATTTCTTTGTACCAGATGTCAATATTATCCTGCTCTTTTAATTTCTTTGTTTCATTTGTCAATATTATCCTGCTTTTCTAATTTCTTTGTACCAGATGTCAATATTATCTTGCTCTTTTAATTTCTTTGTTTCATATGTCAATATTATCCTGCTTTTCTAATTTCTTTGTACCAGATAGCAATATTATCCTGCTCTTTTAATTTCTTTGTTTCATATGTCAATATTATCCTGCTCTTTTAATTTCTTTGTTTCATATGTCAATATTATGATTACCCTGGTCTTTAATTCGTTTTCGTTTGTTTTTCAGAGCATTATTGTTCTGGCTTTCTAATTTGTTTGTTTTTGATGTCATGATTGCCCTGATCTCTATTTCGTTTCTTCATTTATTGTCGAAATTGTCCTGACCTTCTGATATGTTTGTTAAAACGATAGTTTACAGTGAAATGCAGTTCAACCTTAACAGAAAAAAGCTTGTTTATTTGACTTACAGGAAGGCTATAGAAGTAACTTAGCTTATAACTTGTTTATTAGACACACAGAAAGACAGTAACCTAGCTAATGGCTTGATTATTTGACTCACACGAAGGCTATAGAAGTAGCCTTGCTTGTGGCTTGTTTATTTGACTCACAGGAAGGCTATAGAAGTAACTTAGCTAATGGCTTATTTATTTGACTCACAGGAAGACAGTAACCTAGATTATGGCTTGTTTATTTGATTCACAGGAAAGCTATAGAAGTTACGTAGCTTATGGCTTGTTTATTTGACTCACAGGAAAGCTATAGAAGTAACCTAGGTTATGGCTTGTTTATTTGACTCACAGGAAGACAGTAACCTAGCTTATGGCTTGTTTATTTGACTCACAAGAAGGCAGTAACCTAGCTTATGGCTTGTTTATTTGACTCACAGGAAGACAGTAACCTAGCTAATGGCTTGTTTATTTTATTCACAGGAAGGCTATAGAAATAACCTAGCTTATGGCTTGTTTATTTGACTCACACGAAGGCTATAGAAGTAACCTAGCTTATGGCTTGTTTATTTGACTCACACGAAGGCTATAGAAGTAACCTAGCTTATGGCTTGTTTATTTGACTCACAGGAAGGCTATAGTAGTAACCTATCTCATGGCTTGTTTATTTGACTCACAGGAAGGCTATAGAAGAAACTTAGCTTATGGCTTGTTTATTTGACTCACAAGAAGGCTATAGAAGTAACCTAGCTTATGGCTTGTTTATTTGATTCACAGGAAGGCTATAGAAGTAACCTAGGTTATGGCTTGTTCATTTGACTCACAGGAAGGCTATAGAAGTAACCTTGCTTATGGCTTGTTTATTTGACTCACAGGAAGGCTACAGATGTAACCTTGCTTGTGGCTTGTTTATTTGACTCCCAGATAGGCTATAGAAGTAACCTAGCTTATGGCTTGTTTATTTGACTCACAGGAAGGCTATAGAAATAACCTAGCTTATGGCTTGTTTATATGACTCACAGAAAGGCTATAGAAGTAACTTAGCTTATAGCTTGTTTATTTGACTCACAGGAAGGCTTTTGAATAATCTTAGCTTATGGCTTGTTTATTTGACTCACAGGAAGGCTATAGAAGAATCTTAGCTTATGGCTTGTTTATTTGACTCACAAGAAGGCAGTAACCTGGGTTATGGCTTGTTTATTTTATTCACAGGAAGGCTATAGAAGTAACCTTGCTTATGGCTTGTTTATTTGACTCACACGAAGGCTATAGATGTAACCTTGCTTGTGGCTTGTTTATTTGACTCCCAGATAGGCTATAGAAGTAACCTAGCTTATGGCTTGTTTATTTGACTCACAGGAAGGCTATAGAAGTAACCTAGCTTATGGCTTGTTTATATGACTCACAGAAAGGCTATAGAAGTAACTTAGCTTATGGCTTGTTTATTTCACTCACAAGAAGGCTTTTGAAGAATCTTAGCTTATGGCTTGTTTATTTGACTCACAGGAAGGCTATAGATGTAATCTTGCTTGTGGCTTGTTTATTTGACTCCCAGATAGGCTATAGAAGTAACCAAGCTTATGGCTTGTTTATTTGACTCACAGGAAGGCTATAGAAGTAACCTAGCTTATGGCTTGTTTATATGACTCACAGAAAGGCTATAGAAGTAACTTAGCTTATGGCTTGTTTATTTGACCCACAGGAAGGCTATAGAAGAATCTTAGCTTATGGCTTGTTTATTTGACTCACAGGAAGACAGTAACCTAGCTAATGGCTTGTTTATTTGACTCACAGGAAGACAGTAACCCAGCTAATGGCTTGTTTATTTTATTCACAGGAAGACTATAGAAGTAATCTAGGTTATGGCTTGTGTATTTGACTCACAGGAAGGCTATAGAAGTAACCTAGGTTATGGCTTGTTTATTTGACTCACAAGAAGGCAGTAACCTAGCTTATGGCTTGTTTATTTGACTCACAGGAAGACAGTAACCTAGCTAATGGCTTGTTTATTTTATTCACAGGAAGACTATGGAAGTAACCTAGGTTATGGCTTGTGTATTTGACTCACAGGAAGGCTATAGAAGTAATCTAGGTTATGGCTTGTTTATTTGACACACAGGAAGGCTATAGAAGTAACCTAGCTTATGGCTTGTTTATATGACTCACAGAAAGGCTATAGAAGTAACTTAGCTTATGGCTTGTTTATTTGACTCACAGGAAGGCTATAGAAGAATCTTAGCTTATGGCTTGTTTATTTGACTCACAAGAAGGCAGTAACCTAGCTTATGGCTTGTTTATTTGACTCACAGGAAGACAGTAACCTAGCTAATGGCTTGTTTATTTGACTCACAGGAAGACAGTAACCCAGCTAATGGCTTGTTTATTTTATTCACAGGAAGACTATAGAAGTAATCTAGGTTATGGCTTGTGTATTTGACTCACAGGAAGGCTATAGAAGTAACCTAGGTTATGGCTTGTTTATTTGACTCACAAGAAGGCAGTAACCTAGCTTATGGCTTGTTTATTTGACTCACAGGAAGACAGTAACCTAGCTAATGGCTTGTTTATTTTATTCACAGGAAGACTATGGAAGTAACCTAGGTTATGGCTTGTGTATTTGACTCACAGGAAGGCTATAGAAGTAATCTAGGTTATGGCTTGTTTATTTGACACACAGGAAGGCTATAGAAGTAATCTAGCTAATGGCTTGTTTATTTGACTCACAGGAAGGCTATTTAAGTAACTTAGCTTATGGCTTGTTTATTTGAATCACAGGAAGGCTATAGAAGTAGCCTAGCTTATGGCTTATTTATTTGATTCACAGGAAGGCTATAGAAGTAACCTAGCTTATGGCTTGTTTATTTGACTCCCAGGAAGGCTATAGAAGTAACCTAGCTTATGGCTTGTTTATTTGACTCACATGAAGGCTATAGAAGTAACTTAGCTTATGGCTTGTTTATTTGACTCACAGGAAGACAGTAACCTAGCTTATGGCTTGTTTATTTGACTCACACGAAGGCTATAGAAGTAACTTAGCTTATGGCTTGTTTATTTGAATTACAGGAAGGCTATAGAAGTAGCCTAGCTTATGGCTTTTTTATTTGACTCACAGGAAGGCTATAGAAGTAACTTAGCTGATGACTTGTTTATTTGACTCACAGGAAGACAGTAACCTAGCTTATGGCTTGTTTATTTGATTCACAGGAAGGCTATAGAAGTAACCTAGCTTATGGCTTGTTTATTTGACTCACAGGAAGACAGTAACCTAGCTTATGGGTTGTTTATTTGATTCCCAGAAAGGCTATAGAAGTAACCTAGCTTATGGCTTGTTTATTTGATTCACAGGAAGGCTATAGAAGTAACTTAGCTTATGGCTTGTTTATTTGACTCACAGGAAGGCAGTAACCCAGCTTATGGCTTGTTTATTTGACACACAGGAAGGCTATAGAAATAACCTAGCTAATGGCTTGTTTATTTGACTCACAGGAAGGCTATAGAAGTAACTTAGCTTATGGCTTGTTTATTTGACTCACAGGAAGACAGTAACCTAGCTTATGGCTTGTTTATCTGACTCACAGGAAGACAGTAACCTAGCTTATGGCTTGTTTATTTGACTCACAGGAAGGCTATAAAAGTGACTTAGCTTATGGCTTTTTTTTATGACTCACAGGAAGACAGTAACCTAGCTTATGGGTTGTTTGTTTGACTCACAGGAAGGCTATAGAAGTAACTTAGCTTATTGCTTGTTTATTTGATTCACAGGGAGGCTATACCTAAATCCCTAAAGTCACATATACAACATTTAAGTTTCTGTAGTTAAATATATAATACCTAAGTCCCTAAAGTTACACATACAACATCTAAGTTCCTATAGTTAAATATATAATACCCAAGTCCCTAAAGTTACATATACAACATCTAAGTTTCTAGAGTTAAATATATAATACCTAAGTCCCTAGTGTTACATATACAACATCTTAGTTCCTAGAGTTACATATACATTACCTAAGTTCCTAGAATTAAATATAAAATAGCTAAATTCCTAGAGTTACATGTACAACAGCTAAGTTCCTATAATTACACACCTCAGTTTTTAGAGTTACATGTACAACACCACAGTTCATAGAGTTACATATAGAACACCTATATTGATAGAGTTACATGTACAACACCCATGCTCCTAGAGTTACATGTACAACACCTAAGTTCCTAGAGTTACATGTATAATATCTGAGTTCCGCTTACTCTGATAACAGAAAGTAACAAAGTGTTTGCAGATTTTTAGTGTTATTGGTTCTCTGTGAATCAGTAGTTCACGAAATACGAATTATTCAAGTCATTTTCTGTGAGTGGTAAACACGCATATACCGCACTTACCTTGCTTTATAGCATGTCAGTTTATGAATATGTTATTTACCTACATTTTACTAAACCAACAAACCTGTCATTCACACACTATAAATACTGCATTTCACTATTTTAAATGTTTTTATCGATTAGTAGTAAAAAACGTGCAGGCCCGGCATGGCCAGGTGGTTAAGGCACTCGACTCGATATATGAGGGTCGCGAGTTTGAATCCCCGTCACACCAAACACGCTCGCCCTTTAAGCCGTGGGAGCGTTATAATGTGACGATCAAGCCTCCTATTCGTTGGTAAATGAGTAGCCCGAGAGTTTGAGGTGGGTGGTGATGACTATCTGCTTTTCCTCTAGTGTTAAACTGCTAAATTAGGGACGTCTAGCGCATATAGCCTTCGAGCAGCTTTCTGCGAAATTCAAAACAAACAAACTTGTAAATGGTTAGATAATTGTGATCCCTTCGTGTTCCGGGTTCCGATTTCCTCTGTACTCTTCCCGTTCTGGGATTTTAATCAGGAATTTTTTGGGTTTATTCGAGATTTTGCTAAAATAATACAATAGGAGATTACGATCACACATAAAGAAAATGGCGTGGAACCAGAAAGTTTCATACTTTCAGTTTCGTTGCTAGGATACCATGGTCCAAGATGTTGCTAGGATACCATGGTCCAAGATGTTGCTAGGATACCATGGTCCAAGATGTTGCTAAGATACCATGGTCCAAGATGTTGCTAGGATACCATGGTCCAAGATGTTGCTAGGATACCATGGTCCAAGATGTTGCTAGGATACCATAGTGCAACTACAAACAGTTGTGGGAAGGTTACAGTCTAATTGTGTTTATTTTTTATGTAAGACTAGCGAATTGGAGTTTAAGACTGAAGGACTGCAATGTGTGTCCTACTTCCATAGTCACCTCCACAACCTATGATACATTTTATAATTCCACGTTGTAGCTTGTACCCGAGAATCTTTTTAAAACAATACAGCGTATATTGTTTCATTTTAATGTGTTTGTTTTGTTTTGGTTTAAAAAGTTATAATATAATTAATCAGATTTGCTGTTTCTTACCCAATCGTTCCCCATGGTTATAATATAATTAACAAGAGTTGCTGTTTCTAACCCAATCCTTTCCCATGGTTTTAATATAATTAATCAGATTTGCTGTTTCTAACCCTATCCTTCCCCGTGGTTATAATATACTTAATCAGATTTGCTGTTTCTAACCCTATCCTTCCCCATGGTTATAATATAATTAATCAGATATGCTGTTTCTAACCCTATCCTTCCCCATGGTTATAATATAATTAATCTGATTTGCTGTTTTTAACCCTATTCTTCCCCATGATGTTGTTTACTTGTTTAACTTCATTTGGATGTATTTATTTAATTTCACTAAAATATATATATATTGGAAAATGGCTCATATTTTCTGAAAGTGGACAACCTACAGCGCTTATGACAATATTTAGAAGAGTGGTCCATCTTTAATGTCTCTAACAACACTTTATTATTCCACAGCACAGCTCACCACCTTTATCCATGTGCCTCTAAGATTGGATCATCGATTGTTACCGGCTGCCTACACAGTCTTTAGATGAAACGAAAATGGAAAGAGAAAGCTACACGTTTCTCAAAACATATAACTTTTATTTGTTTACAGAAACTGGCACCGAATTAAATTATTTTAGAAGAAAGTGATACATCTTTAACTATATGTGTTCATGATGGACTGAAATGTCTGGGAAATTATCTGAACAACGACCTTCTTTTAATTTGTCCGGATGTATTTGTTTCAGTGTGAGAATGTTTCGGTCAAAAAATGACCATTATAATAATGTAACATGTCAAATACAGAAAATAATAGAAACAAAACAACAAAATAAAGTATTGTGTAAATAAACTAAACATCGAAAAGTAACAAGTAAAAACAGAGTTGTAGAAAGTACAAACAAAGTTTTAGCAAGTAAAAACAGAGTTGTAGAAAGTACAAACAAATAACAAGTACAAACAGAGTTGTAGCAAGTAAAAACAGAGTAATAACAAGTAAAAACAAAGTTGTAGCAAGTAAAAACAGAGTTGTAGCAAGTAAAAACAGAGTAGTGACAAGTGAAAACAGATTTGTAGAAAGTACAAACAGAGTAATAACAATTAAAACAGAGTTGTAGCAAGTACAAACAGAGTAATAACAAGTAAAAACAGAGTTGTAGCAAGTAAACACATTGTTCTAGCAAGTAAAAACAGAGTAGTCGTCCGCAATTTAGCACTGTAAGACTAGAGGGAAGGCAGCTAGTCATCATCACTCACCGCCAACTCTTGGGCTACTCTTTTACCAACGAATAGTGGGATTGACCGTCACGTTATAAGAGCAAACACGTTTGGTGTGAGGGGGATTCGAACCCGTGACCATAATATTACGACTCGAGCACCCTAACCACCTGGCCACGTCGAGCCTAAAACATGTAACTCCAGCAATCAGAAACACTCTCACTTCCATTAGTTCAGAGGTAATTCTGGTAGGTTATAACGCTAACCACTGAGTTTCGATACCTGTGGTTGACACAGCATAAATAGCCCATTGTAACCTCGTGTTCCACAATAAACAAACAGATACAATAATGAAAGTGGTTTTAAAGGACTTAAGACTCAGAAACTGCTGAATCGACAGATCCTGCGCATGATGCACATAGTTAGGATTAGGAAAATCAAATCATAGTTAGGATTAGGAAAATCAAATCATAGTTAGGATTAGGAAAATCAAATCATAGTTAGGATTAGGAAAATCAAATCATAGTTAGGATTAGGAAAATCAAATCATAGTTAGGATTAGGAAAATCAAATTATGAACTTATACATTTACACATCGTTCGCAAGTGTTTGCGCATGCGTTTCTTAACGATTAGTGTTTAACTACGAGAGTGAAGCAAACAAAATATGTAACCGGTAGGCGTGTTACTTTACAAAAATCTTCATACCACAACAATATGTAAAAAACAACAACAACAAAATAACACTTCGCGTGCTCTTTCAACTGACGGGTGACAAAACAACCAATAAAGTCGAATTCATCACAACAATATATTCATAAAAGAAAATTCATTTTTAACATAACAATAGCGAAACTGAAGAAAATGGCAAAGCTAAATGTACCTAAATAATACATAAAAATTTGAGGCCATAACAACAGAGGAACAAACGAGAGTTAAATACCAAGTCAAAATAATAGATACGGAAGAGGAAGATAGAAAAAATGGAAACCTAAGAACTTAATGAATAAAATAGACATCAATATGTCTTGTGTACGTAATTCGAGAGTGCGCCATCCCTCCCGTAATAAAGCAATAAGATGGTCATCTCAGTTTTCTTCTCCACACGTCATCAGAAGCAACTTGATATAAACGAGCTGTCTTTGATGTATATACCGCTTTTCAGCTATTCAGAGCGTCCAAAAGTCATAAAACAGCGAATAGCCAAAACCAAGGTTTCTTACGTTTGTTTATCTTTCTTCAATAGTTTGTTTGTTTTGAATTTCCCACGAAGCTACACGAGGGCTATCTGCGCTAGCCGTTCCTAATTTAGAAGTGTAAGACTAGAGGGAAGGCAGCTAGTCATCACCACCCACCGCCAACTCTTGGATTACTCTTACCAACGAATAGCGGGATTGCCTGTCACATTATAACGCCCCCATGACTGAAAGGGTGAACATGTTTGGTGCAACGGGGATTCGAACCCGCGTCCCTAGCATTACGAGTCGAGTACTTTAACCACCTGGCTATGCCGAGGCCAATTATGAAGAATAAGAGGTTTTAATCAGTTGCAGTGAACAATAATAAGAAAATACTCGCTTAATCCAGAGTTATTTAGAACAATCGAGAGACAACAGTTTAACCTGGTTATTTAGTAAAAGATTACGAGTCGGGCGCCTTAATCCACCTTGCCATGCCTCTTTCCTCAACATACCTATCGTTTACCTAGTTCTATCAGTAACCATAACACTATCATCATCTGGTTAAGCAGAACCATCTTCACGAACTTGACAAGCTATTTTATTATTATTTCATGCAAAATTTGTAAAACTTTAGAATATACTCTGGAAACCCAATAACCCATGTACATCATCTTATAAAACAGTAAACCAAGAAGCATTACAAACACAAATCATCTCTAAATAGAAACACCATGAACAGCTGGTTACTTAACTTGATAAAAGGAACCTAACTGACACGGAAGGAAGTGGGCATATCACTAGATCAGATGATGACCACATAGCAGACTAAATTGTCTCTACTTTACATGTAGGATAAAATCTATACATTACTGTCTCACTTGGCCTATCGAAAGTTTGGTGTTGAATAGAATTTATCATTATCCAGTTCCTGTAATTAGTTTTAAAATACTACTCTTATAAGTATTTTAAAGTAGTAATAATTTATGATTAAAAATTCTGTTTGTGTTTGTTTTACGAGTTAGAAACCCGGTACTATAAGCTCAGGTTCAAACACTGAGCTCTTGATAGAAAAGTCAGGAAACCAGTAATGTTGGTACCCTATTCTCTATGTAAAGTCCAGCTGTGTGGTCAAGTGATATGTCCACTTTCATCTCATTATTCTTTGTTTTATTTTCTCAAGTTCAGTAATCAATCAATTCCACTTAACTTTTTTATTTAATGATATATTTTCTCCAAGTACTTTTATAATTATATATATGTAGACATTAAAAGACTCAACTGCTGTGTATAAAATTATAATTTTGTTGTCAGTTAATTAATTGAACAGCAGCACACAAAAGGTGAAATACGATTATCTGTGTCATGTCTAATATATGACTTTAGTTGAAATTTTATTTTGAAAAAGATAAAACAGGCGTTTTATCCTATTTGTCTTTCACATGGTTAATTTGTTTTGAAGACTCGAGAACAATCAGAATTAGATACGTTTGCTTTCCAATGTTAGCCTTTTAATATCCACTTAGTAGATTTAATAAACAAACTTTATAAAGGCTAATAAATGTAGAGATTTTGTTGAAAACATTTTATGAGAGTTAAATACTATTTGATAATTACCTGAGCTCAGGACCAAGTTATTAACAGAGGTGTTACACATTATCTGACGTCAGGACCAAGTTATTGACAGAGGTGTCACACATTATCTGAGCTCAGGACCAAGTTATTAACAGAGGTGTTACACATTATCTGAGCTCAGGACCAAGTTATTAACGGAGGTGTTACACATTATCTGAACTCAGGACCAAGTTATTAACAGAGATGTTACACATTATCTGAGGTCAGGACCAAGTTATTAACAGAGATGTTACACATTATCTGAACTCAGGACCAAGTTATTGACAGAGGTGTGATACATTATCTGACGTAAGGACCAAGTTATTAACAGAGGGGTCACACATTATCTGAGCTCAGAACCAAGTTATTAACAGAGGTGTCACACATTATTTGAGCTCAGGACCAAGTTATTAACAGAGGTGTTACACATTATCTAAGCTCAGGACCAAGTTATTAACAGAGGTGTTACACATTATCTGAACTCAGGACCAAGTTATTAACAGAGGTGTTACACATTATCTAAACTCAGGACCAAGTTGTTGACAGATGTGTGACACATTATCTGACGTCAGGACCAAGTTATTAACAGAGATGTTACCCATTATCTGAACTCAGGACCAAGTTATTAACAGAGGTGTTACACATTATCTGAGCTCAGGACCAAGTTGTTGACAGATGTGTGTCACATTATCTGAGCTCAGGACCAAGTTATTAACAGAGGTGTCACACATTATCTGAGCTCAGGACCAAGTTATTAACAGAGGTGTTACACATTATCTGAGCTCAGAACCAAGTTATTAACAGAGATGTTACACATTATCTGATCTCAGGACCAAGTTATTGACAGAGGTGTGACACATTATCTGACGTAAGGACCAAGTTATTAACAGAGGTGTCACACATTATCTGAGCTCAGAACCAAGTTATTAACAGAGGTGTCACACATTATCTGAGCTCAGGACCAAGTTATTAGCAGAGGTGTTACACATTATCTGAGGTCAGGACTAAGTTGTTGACAGATGTGTGTCACATTATCTGACGTCAGGACCAAGTTATTAACAGAGGTGTCACACATTATCTGAGCTCAGGACCAAGTTATTAACAGAGGTGTTACACATTATCTGAGCTCAGAACCAAGTTATTAACAGAGGTGTCACACATTATCTGAGCTCAGGACCAAGTTATTAACAGAGGTGTTACACATTATCTGAGCTCAGGGTCAAGTTATTAACAGAGATTTTACACATTATCTGAACTCAGGACCAAGTTATTGACAGAGGTGTGACACATTATCTGACGTAAGGACCAAGTTATTAACAGAGGTGTCACACATTATCTGAGCTCAGAACCAAGTTATTAACAGAGGTGTCACACATTATCTGAGCTCAGGACCAAGTTATTAACAGAGGTGTTACACATTATCTGAGCTCAGGACCAAGTTATTAACAGAGGTGTGACACATAATATCACTCTTTATTTTTTAATTATTAGTACGTACTCTCGGACTACTGTATAAAGTATTCGAAAGTGATAAAAGTTTGCCATTAAATAAAAAAATGTCTAGATAATCGAATTGTTAAAATAATATTAAAAAATCAAGAAAACGTACTTAATTAAAATGTTAAAATCTTCTCATTAACTTAAAAATTTAGTTATGTGTTAAACTTTTATAATTTACTGAACAAAATCTAGTTGATCAATAGGTAAAAAACCTTTTAATAAGTTAACAAGTGTAGTTTTTTTATATTTCTACGAGAAAATTATAACATAATCATTAAAAGATTTTCTAAAACCGATAGAGTATTCAGCTAATATTATTCTGTAAAGGTTAAATCATAAGTGTTCATAAAGAACAACTACTCATAAAACCAAAAACCAATCCTCTAAACAATACTAATTAAAAGATACGCTTTACAAGAACGTAAACACCACTAAAACCAAGACTATAAAGAATTACAGTAAAAACCTATCATCACATAAATATATTCTATTTAGTTGGTTAGAAAAAAGTATAAAATAAAAAAAACCTATCGCCACATTGATATATTGTATTCAGTTAGATGGTACAAAGTATTATAATAAAAACCTATCGCCACATTGATATATTGTATTCAGTTAGATGGTACAAAGTATTATAATAAAAACCTATCGCCACATTGATATATTGTATTCAGTTAGATGGTACAAAGTATTATAATAAAAACCTATCGCCACATTGATATATTGTATTCAGTTAGATGGTACAAAGTATTATAAGAAAAATCTATCGTCACATTGATATATTGTATTTAGTTTGTTAGAACAAAGTGTAATAATAAAAAAATCTATCGCCAAATTGATATATTGCACTTACTTGGTTAAAAAAATTATTATAATAAAATAATAATTGTCACATTGATATATTTTATTTAGTTAATTGGAACAAAGTGTTATAATAAACAAATCCTATATTCACATTGATATATTGTATTTAGTTAATTAGAACAAAGTGTTATAATAAACAAATCCTATATTCACATTAATATATTGTATTTAGTTAATTAGAACAAAATGTTATAATAAACAAATCCTATATTCACATCGATATATTGTATTTAGTTAATTAGAACAAAGTGTTATAATAAACAAATCCTATATTCACATTTATTATTGTATTTAGTTAATGAGAACACAATGTTATAATAAACAAATCCTATATTCACATCGATATATTGTATTTAGTTAATTAGAACAAAGTGTTATAATAAACAAATCCTATATTCACATTTATTATTGTATTTAGTTAATGAGAACAAAGTGTTACGATAAACAAATCCTATATTCACATTGACATAATGTATTTAGTTAATTAGAACAAAGTGTTATAATAAACAAATCCTATATTCACATTGATATATTGTATTTAGTTAATTAGAACAAAGTGTTATAATAAACAAATCCTATATTCACATTGATATATTGTATTTAGTTAATTAGAACAAAGTGTTATAATAAACAAATCCTATATTCACATTGATATATTGTATTTAGTTAATTAGAACAAAATGTTATAATAAACAAATCCTATATTCACATTGACATATTGTATTTAGTTAATTAGAACAAAGTGTTATAATAAACAAATCCTATGTTCACATTGATATATTGTATTTAGTTAATGAGAACAAAATGTTATAATAAACAAATCCTATATTCACATCGATATATTGTATTTAGTTAATTAGAACAAAGTGTTATAATAAACAAATCCTATGTTCACATTGATATATTGTATTTAGTTAATTAGAATAAAATGTTATAATAAACAAATCTTATATTCACATCGATATGTTGTATTTAGTTAATTAGAACAAAGTGTTATAATAAACAAATCCTATATTCACTTGATATATTGTATTTAGTTAATTAGAACAAAATGTTATAATAAACAAATCTTACATTCACATCGATATATTGTATTTAGTTAATTAGAACAAAATGTTATAATAAACAAATCCTATATTCACATCGATATATTGTATTTAGTTAATTAGAACAAAGTGTTATAATAAACAAATCCTATATTCACATTTATTATTGTATTTAGTTAATGAGAACACAATGTTATAATAAACAAATCCTATATTCACATCGATATATTGTATTTAGTTAATTAGAACAAAGTGTTATAATAAACAAATCCTATATTCACATTTATTATTGTATTTAGTTAATGAGAACAAAGTGTTATGATAAACAAATCCTATATTCACATTGACATATTGTATTTAGTTAATTAGAACAAAGTGTTATAATAAACAAATCCTATATTCACATTGATATATTGTATTTAGTTAATTAGAACAAAGTGTTATAATAAACAAATCCTATATTCACATTGATATATTGTATTTAGTTAATTAGAACAAAGTGTTATAATAAACAAATCCTATATTCACATTGATATATTGTATTTAGTTAATTAGAACAAAATGTTATAATAAACAAATCCTATATTCACATTGACATATTGTATTTAGTTAATTAGAACAAAGTGTTATAATAAACAAATCCTATGTTCACATTGATATATTGTATTTAGTTAATGAGAACAAAATGTTATAATAAACAAATCCTATATTCACATCGATATATTGTATTTAGTTAATTAGAACAAAGTGTTATAATAAACAAATCCTATGTTCACATTGATATATTGTATTTAGTTAATTAGAACAAAATGTTATAATAAACAAATCTTATATTCACATCGATATGTTGTATTTAGTTAATTAGAACAAAGTGTTATAATAAACAAATCCTATATTCACTTGATATATTGTATTTAGTTAATTAGAACAAAATGTTATAATAAACAAATCTTACATTCACATCGATATATTGTATTTAGTTAATTAGAACAAAATGTTATAATAAACAAATCCTATATTCACATTGATATATTGTATTTAGTAGGTTAAAAGCAAATATTATAATGAAAACCTTTCATCACATTGACATATTGTATTTAGTTGGTTAAAACAAATTATTATGATAACAAAAACCTATCGCAAATGTTACAATAACAGATTGTATTTAATTGATTGGTACAAAGTATTATAATAAAAAACAATTTTCACTTTGATATATTGTATTTAGTTTGTTAGAACAAAGCATTATAATAAAAACCTATCTCTACATTGATATATTGTATTTAGTTTGTTAGAACAAAGCATTATAATAAAAACCTATCTCTACATTGATATATTGCATTTTGTTGGTTGGTACAAAGTATTATAAAAACCTATCGTCACATTGATATATTCTAGTTAGTTCTTTAGAACAAAGTGTTATCATAAGAAAATCTATCGCCACATTGATATATTGTACTTAGAAGGTTAAAAAATATTATAATAAAAATACCTATCGCCACATTGATATATTGTATTTAGTTCTTTAGAACAAAGTGTTGTAATAAGAAAACCTATCGCCACTTTGATATATTGTATTTAGTTGGTTAGAACAAAGTATTTTTTGACAAAACCAATCGCCACATTGATATATTGTATTCATTTGGATGGTACAAAGTATTATAACGAAAACCAACTTCACATTGATACATTCTATTTAGTTTGTTAGAACAAAGTATTACAATAAAAAAACTATCGCCACATTGATATATTGTATTTAGTCGGTTGAAAGAAAATATTTTAACAAAAATTCCTAGAGTCACATTGATATATTGTATTTAGTTGCTTAAAGCATAGTATTATAATAAAAACACCTATCAACACATTGATATATTGTATTTAGTATTTTCGGAGTTAACTTCTACCCCCTTCGATCCACGAGGCCAAACGTTTAGCACGAAGGCTTAATAACACTGAAAGCTGAGATACGATATGCTTTTGGAGAACAGCCCAAATAGCCTATTGCGTAACCTTGCCTTTAAAAATAACTTGATTTTATATTGTTATTACAAGTAGAAATAAATGTTACCAAGCTGTTTCTCGTGGTGTTTGTCAACTATTTAGTTAGATTTTAAGACCCACGTTTCATTGGTGTTCCAACACAAGCGTAAGTGATTTATCTTCAGTGCACCCCCACTAGTGAGCGTAGGTGTAAGAAGACGAACGAACTGTGAGCTTTGATATTGTAGGTTGTGTTACAGACGCATTTAAACATTCTCGGCGTTGATCATTGGCATTACCAAACTAAACAACAAATAGTGCAGACTCAGTAAACACACATTTTGATAGAGCCTGGCTGATCAGTAAAACACACATTTTGATAGAACCTGGCTGAGCTATTAGAGCAAATCCAGAAAAGAAAACGCAGAGGTGAATGGGTGTTCTGAGAAAGGTCCAGAGAAACTAAAGAAAAATATAACTGTGATTACCGTCTGTTCTCCAAGTGTGGATCTAAGTTTACACTTTCAACAATCTTTCACTTCCACATTAAAAAAAAAACAACAACGGATGATTTATTGTCGTGCACGCACATGGTATTTTTCTCTGTGTGGAAAACATGTTCCCCATAATTCAAAGGAAAGGACTTGCTATAATGTTTTCTTAGGAAAACTGTTTCCCTCAATTATTATTTAATAAAATGAATTTATCTGAAGCCACTTTAGCAATGTTGCTCGTTGTATTGAAAAGGAAGACGAGATGATACTTCATACACATTCCTTAGTAAATGTATATGTTCTAGTCTACCTGAGCGAAACGTCAGTGAGTTTACCTGGTAGGAAATTTCTGTCGTTGATTGGTAAGTTAATCTAACTAAAGCGTATTAACAATATAGCAAACACTTAAAGTCGAGGCACTTTAAGCGACACTAAAAAGATCAAGCAGTTAAACCATTTCTGTACATTAGAACAATTCTGTTGGGAGCAAAGAAATAGGAGAAAAGAAAAAACAAAAACACTTCAAATAATAATAATGTTAACCACTCTGTTACTTGTAACTGTGCTCGTGACAATTCCTTATTCCTGGGCTTTCATCTTAAAGCCCAAAGAGTACAGGTAATTCTTTTGTCTAAAGCCTGGACATCAAAGCTCAGAAATATGAAATTAAATATACACTTGAAAATGTCTTTGTCTTCTAATTTAAGGCGAAGAAAACTGTCCTGAAGGTAACGTATTCCAAGGTTTCAAGACCCAAGAATGTTGTCTAAAAGCTAAAGCGTTGCTCGTTAGGCCTTCTTTTCGTGATGTGTCCTCTTTCCAAGTTTAAAACCACAGCTTGAATGAGTTCCATTACTAAAACCCAGTACAATGGGACCTTAACAGCATGTATGTGTTTTGTTGCGTATATTACTGACAGTGTTATAAAAAAAATTAATTTGAAGCTGTAAACTAGGAGATATCTGGATCATTTCCACCAATAAAGATTGGTAACTACACGTGTAGGCGGAGTAATAAATGAATTGTCAACCAATCAGGAACAAACAAATATTTTAATATAATTCATGCACACAAATCCAGTACCGCCTGAATACAAATACGTCATGGATATTTAAACTGATAAGTTTAGAAACATAGAAACCGAAGTTTATAGCAGAAAAATAATTAAACAGAAAGTGTAGGAACAAGTCAATTTACAAACAAGAAAACTACTTAAAGCTAATGTGTATACAAACAAGGAAGCATGTGGCTCATAAAAAATAAACAGAAATTTTAAAATGTTCTGTTTTACTTGTAGTTTAGCTTGCGTTAAATCATTCTTTAAGAATAATCACTGTTGCAAAAACAGTAAATATTTATTCTGTTCAAGGTATAAATTTTCGTTTATACAAGAACAATGTTCAGATCCCTTTACAACAAACATAAAGTTTTTTTCAAAATACGGAGTCCAATTCTTACACTGGAACACATTGTATATTATCAGCAAATAAAGTAATAACATTTTTACACTGATGTGTCGCTGTTGTAGCTCGATCGGAGTGTAAGCTGTTCATGAATGAATATGTTTCAGATCTTCAGATGTTGTTGGAGTCGTTGGATTTCAAACATGAACAATCCCTATTGGCTCTCGCAATAAACCAATCAACGCTAAGTACCGCAGCTATGTCTGAAGTTATAATCGTACAAAACAGCGACAAATAACTCAGCGTTAAAATAACATAAGATATTAAACAGATAGTGTTAAGAGATTGCCTATAAATCGAAGCAAAACAACAAAAATAATAAGTCTTAGTTGGTGTCTCAACAACTTGTAGTAACTTTACAGCTGAAATCACTCGGCCAGAAGCTAGACGACCGTCTATGTGTTCACTTGTATATACGAGCGAGATTTTGTGTGTTTTTCTGTTGTTATTTGGAGCAGTCAACCAGAATAAACATTACCTTTATACTTACGCGAGATTTAGGAAAACACTATTTTAAAAATAAATAAATATGTTTCTCCTTATTGATGCCCACAGTTAAAGCCCAATCAAGTATACTGCTGTTAAAATAAACTACCAAAATACGAGTGAAGCCTCGCGATTGTGAAAATGAAACAAAGAGAGACGGAAGGAATTAATGACGTGGCGACCCCTTTAAACAGGTTGTAAGTTGTTGGTTGTTTGTTGTGCAGCCACGTTTCGCTATGTGCTGTGTCTACAACTAGGAAACCAACCAAAGATTTAGCGTTGTAAGTCCGTAAACTTATCGCTCCATTGTAGCAGTATACACGTATTCGCGTACTATTGTTGTAAACCTTATTTTTGGAATTACACAATCTATTAAACATGCATGTAACATTAAATAGTGTCAAAGTACACAAATTCTTGAGAATTAATTGAAATATATATACATATAAAGACCAGAGGTTTCTAGTGATCGTTAAATATAAAACAGTTAAATGTCTGTCTGTCCTTTACGCTTTGAGTTTTCTGTACTAATTGGAGAAAACATAGGTATGTTTCAATAACTTCTTTTCGCGGTTACGTTGAATGAATATAATTCACAGTTTCCAATTCCTAAAATTCCATATTAATATCAAAGTAAGTGCTGAACGATCAATCTAAAACAAACAAAAAAACGATTCCTTTTGTGAGCGAATTTCATGAAAGAAACAGAATTTCCTCCGTAGATTCATTGAAAGAAATATTTCGAAGATAGATGCATAAACGAAAGGTAAACACATAAACAGATAAATATGTGTTTAAGTTTATATTACACACATGCATAATTCTGTTTGTCGGTGTCAAATCAATTGATTTAAATTGAATTGAAGATCTTCTGTTTTACATTCGTTTACTAGAAGTACAACTCTCAGAAAGCGCTCACTTCGGTAACGTTTTTTTTTTTTCTTGCGCTCAGTGAAATGACAAGGAATGGTGGCTACCAACAGAAAATTCCCAGCGGCTATTTAGCCGGACTGAAATAAAATGTTTACCAACAATCCATTGTATTGACGTTTCATGATTAAAAGAAACACAGTTCAATTTTTCCTTACTGAAATAATGTATCGAATGACAAAAGACAGTTATAAGTGGCCCACGAGACAACCATATTTCGCATATATTGTTTGAAAGAGTATCTACAGTTCTAAATAAACTAAGGAAATACAGAAATATTTTGTTTGTATTCAACCATAATTTTCAACCCCACTTTCTCTTTATTTATAAAGGGCTATAGACTGTCCATGGATTTTTAACTCTCGTTAAAAAAGATATGAAGTATCGATACCTGCTTCTTCAAGAAGTCGAACTCTAATGTGACGTCAAAATGGATTTTGTCATCACGTCATCTCCAGAGGTTCCTTACAAGAGATTAAATGTCGAGAAAACCGAAAAAACGTCTAAAGCGAACAAACAAGGTCTCTAACGTTATGGAGAGAACCAATGGATCCGATGTTTATGACGGACAAACGAGATTTCTAACGTAAAGGAAGAAACCGATGGCTTATTATATTTTACATAGATCGTGTTTAACCAACTTTACCAAAACCCTTGAAAGATTCACGTGATTGGTTTCCAGAAAAATAAGGATTAAACTATATCTAGTTCTCGACATCTTTTTGTGAAACATTATATTAGCTGTAAATAGGAAGACAACAGGGCAGCAACAGAGAACATTATATTAGCTGCAAGTAGGAAGACATCACGGTACCTCCAGAGAACATTATATTAGCTGCAAGTAGGAAGACATCACGGTAGCACCAGAGAACATTATATTAGCTGTAAATAGGAAGACAACAGGGTAGCAACAGAGAACATTATATTAGCTGTAAATAGGAAGACAACAGGGTAGCAACAGAGAACATTATATTAGCTGTAAATAGGAAGACATCACGGTAGCAACAGAGAACATTATATTAGCTGTAAATAGGAAGACATCACGGTAGCACCAGAGAACATTATATTAGCTGTAAATAGGAAGAAAACAGGGTAGCAACAGAGAACATTATATTAGCTGTAAATAGGAAGACATCACGATAGCAACAGAGAACAATATATTAGCTGCAAGTAGGAAGACATCACGGTACCACCAGAGAACATTATATTAGCTGTAAGTAGGAAGACATCACGGTAGCAACAGAGAACATTATATTAGCTGTAGTAGGAAGACATCACGGTAGCAACAGAGAACATTATATTAGCTGTAAGTAGAAAGACAGCAGGGTAGCAACAGAGAACATTATATTAGCTGCAAGTAGGAAGACATCACGGAAGCAACAGAGAACATTATATTAGCTGTAAGTAGGAAGACATCACGGTAGCAACAGAGAACATTATATTAGCTGTAAGTAGAAAGACAACACGGTAGCAACAGAGAACATTATATTAGCTGTAAGTAGAAAGACAACACGGTAGCAATAGAGAACATTATATTAGCTGTAAGAAGAAAGACAACACGGTAGCAATAGAGAATATTATATAAACTGCAAGTAGGAAGACAACACGGTAGCAACAGAGAAAGAAACCCTGACATGTGTAGAACTTTCCAAAAGAAGGAGAGAAGAAATCTTCTGGTATCAGTAAAGTGCAAGAAAAGGAAAAGAAATCTTCTGGGATCAGTAAAGTGCAAAAAAAGAGAAGAAAACTAATGGTGTCAGTAAAGTGCAAGAAAAGGAAAAGAAAACTCTGGTATCAGTAAAGTGCAAAAAAAGGAAAAGAAAACTCTGGTATCAGTAAAGTGCAAAAAAAGGAAAAGAAAACTCTTGGTGCCAGTAAAGTGCAAGAAAAGGAGAAAAAAACTCTTGGTGTCAGTAAAGTGCAAGAAAAGATGTGAAGTAAACTCTTGCTATCAGTAATGGGCAAGAAAAGGAGAGAAGAAAACTCCTGCTGACAGTAAAGTGCAATAAAAGGTGTGATGTAATCTCTTGGTGTCAGTAAAGTGCAAGAAAAGGAGAATAGAAAACTCCTGGTGTCAGTAAAGTGCAAGAAAAGGAGAATAGAAAACTCCTGGTGTCAGTAAAGTGCAGGAAAAGGAGAGATGAAAACTCCTGGTGTCAGTAAAGTGCAAGAAAAGGAGAGAAGTAAACACTTGGTGTCAGTAAAGTGAAAAAAAGATGTGAAGTAAACACTTGCTGTCAATAATGTGCAAGAAAAGGAGAGAAGAAAACTCCTGGTGACAGTAAAGTGCAATAAAAGGAAAGAAGAAAACTCCTGGTGTCAGTAAAGTGCAATAAAAGGAAAGAAGAAAACTCCTGGTGTCAGTAAATTGCAAGAAAAGGAGAAGAAAACTCCTGGTGTTAGTAAAGTGCAATAAAAGGAAAGAAGAAAACTCCTGGTGTCAGTAAAGATAAAGAAAAGGAGAGATGAAAACTCCTGGTGTCAGTAAAGTGCAAAAAAAGGAAAAGAAAACTCTGGTATCAGTAAAGTGCAAAAAAAGGAAAAGAAAATTCTTGGTGCCAGTAAAGTGCAAGAAAAGGAGAAAAAAACTCTTGGTGTCAGTAAAGTGCAAGAAAAGATGTGAAGTAAACTCTTGCTATCAGTAATGGGCAAGAAAAGGAGAGAAGAAAACTCCTGCTGACAGTAAAGTGCAATAAAAAATGTGATGTAATCTCTTGGTGTCAGTAAAGTGCAAGAAAAGGAGAAAAGTAAACATCTTGGTGTCAGTAAAGTGCAAGAAAAGGAGAATAGAAAACTCCTGGTGTCAGTAAAGTGCAAGAAAAGGAGAATAGAAAACTCCTGGTGTCAGTAAAGTGCAGGAAAAGGAGAGATGAAAACTCCTGGTGTCAGTAAAGTGCAAGAAAAGGAGAGAAGTAAACACTTGGTGTCAGTAAAGTGAAAAAAAGATGTGAAGTAAGCACTTGCTGTCAATAATGTGCAAGAAAAGGAGAGAAGAAAACTCCTGGTGACAGTAAAGTGCAATAAAAGGAAAGAAGAAAACTCCTGGTGTCAGTAAAATGCAATAAAAGGAAAGAAGAAAACTCCTGGTGTCAGTAAATTGCAAGAAAAGGAGAAGAAAACTCCTCGTGTTAGTAAAGTGCAATAAAAGGAAAGAAGAAAACTCCTGGTGTCAGTAAAGATAAAGAAAAGGAGAGATGAAAACTCCTGGTGTCAGTAAAGTGCAAAAAAAGGAAAAGAAAACTCTGGTATCAGTAAAGTGCAAAAAAAGGAAAAGAAAACTCTTGGTGTCAGTAAAGTGCAAGAAAAGGAGAGAAAAAACTCTTGGTGTCAGTAAAGTGCAAGAAAAGATGTGAAGTAAACTCTTGCTATCAGTAATGGGCAAGAAAAGGAGAGAAGAAAACTCCTGCTGACAGTAAAGTGCAATAAAAGGTGTGATGTAATCTCTTGGTGTCAATAAAGAGCAAGAAAAGGAGAGAAGTAAACATCTTGGTGTCAGTAAAGTGCAAGAAAAGGAGAATAGAAAACTCCTGGTGTCAGTAAAGTGCAAGAAAAGGAGAATAGAAAACTCCTGGTGTCAGTAAAGTGCAGGAAAAGGAGAGATGAAAACTTCTAGTGTCAGTTAAGTGCAACAAAAGAAGAGATGAAAACTCCTGGTGTCAGTAAAGTGCAAGAAAAGGAGAGAAGAAAACACTTGGTGTCAGTAAAGTGAAAAAAAGATGTGAAGTAAACACTTGCTGTCAATATTGTGCAAGAAAAGGAGAGAAGAAAACTCCTGGTGACAGTAAAGTGCAATAAAAGGAAAGAAGAAAACTCCTGGTGTCAGTAAAGTGCAATAAAAGGAAAGAAGAAAACTCCTGGTGTCAGTAAATTGCAAGAAAAGGAGAAGAAAACTCCTGGTGTTAGTAAAGTGCAATAAAAGGAAAGAAAAAACTCCTGGTGTCAGTAAAGATAAAGAAAAGGAGAGATGAAAACTCCAGGTGTCAGTAAAGTGCAAAAAAACGAGAAGAAAATACTGGTGTCAGTAAAGTGCAAGAAAAATAGAGAAGTAAACTATTGGTGTCACTAATGTGAAAGAAAAGGTGTGAAGTAAATTCTTGCTGTCAGTAATGGGCAAGAAAAGGAGAGAAGAAAACTTCTGGTATAAGTAAAAGGCAAGAAAAGGAGAGAATTAAACATTTTGGTGTCAGTAAAGTGCAAGAAAAGGAGAATAGAAAACTAATGGTGTCAGTAATGTGCAAGAAAAGGTGTGAAGTAAACACTTGCTGTCAGTAATGGGCAACAAAAGGAGAGAAGAAAACTCATGCTGACAGGAAAGTGCAATAAAAGGTGTGATGTAATCTCTTGGTGTCAGTAAAGTGCAAGAAAAGAAGAGAAGTAAACATCTTGGTGTCAGTAAAGTGCAAGAAAAGGAGAATAGAAAGCTCCTGGTGTCAGTAAAGTGTAGGAAAAGGAGAGATGAAAACTTCTGGTGTCAGTAAAGTGCAAGAAAAGGTAAGAAGTAAATTCTTGGTGTCAGTAATGTGCAAGAAAAGGAGAAGAAAACTCCTGGTGTCAGTAAAGTGCAAGAAAAGGAGAGAAAAAAACACCTTGTATTAGTAAAGTGGAAGAAATGGTGTGAAGTAAACTCTTGGTGTCAGTAAAATGCAAAAAAAGGAGAGAATTAACTCTTGGTGTCAATAAAGAGCAAAAAAAAGGAGAGATGAAACCTTCTGGAGTCAATAATGTGCAAGAAAAGGAGAGAAGAAAACTCCTGCTGACAGTAAATTGCAATAAAAGGTGTGATGTAATCTCTTGGAGTCAGTAAAGTGCAAGAAAAGGAGAGAAGTAAACTATTGGTGTCAGTAATGTGCAAGAAAAGGAGAGAATTAAACATTTTGGTGTCAGTAAAGTGCAAGAAAAGGAGAATAGAAAACTCATGGTGTCAGTAAAGTGCAAGAAAAGGAGAGAAGTAAACTATTGGTGTCAGTAATGTGCAAGAAAAGGTGTAAAGTAAACACTTGCTGTCACTAATGGGCAAGGAAAGGAGAGAAGAAAACTCCCGCTGACAGTAAAGTGCAATAAAAGGTGTGATGTAATCTCTTGGTGTCAGTAAAGGGCAAGAAAAGGAGAAAAGTAAACATCTTGGTGTCAGTAAAGTGCAAGAAAAGGAGAATAGAAAGCTCCTGGTGTCAGTAAAGTGTAGGAAAAGGAGAGATGAAACTTATGGTGTCAGTAAAGTGCAAGAAAAGGTAAGAAGTAAATTCTTGGTGTCAGTAAAGTGCAAGAAAAGGAGAATAGAAAGCTCCTGGTGTCAGTAAAGTGCAAGAAAAGGAGGAGAAAATTCCTGGTGTCAGTAAAGTGAAAGAAAAGGAAAGAAGTAAATTCCTGGTATAAGTAAAGTGGAAGAAATGGTGTGAAGTAAACTCTTGGTGTCAGTAAAATGCAAAAAAAGCAGAGAATTAACTCCTGGTGTCAGTAAAGAGCAAGAAAAGGAGATATGAAACCTTCTGGAGTCAATAATGTGCAAGAAAAGGAGAATAGAAAACTCCTGGTGTCAGTAAAATGCAAAAAAAAGGAGAGATGAAAACTCCTGATGCCAGTAAAGTGCAAGAAAAGGATAAGAAAACACCTGGTGTCAGTAAAGTGCAAGAAAAGGATAAGAAAACCCCTGGTGTCAGTAAAGTGCAAGAAAAGGAAAGAAGTAAACTCCTGGTATTAGTAAAGAGCAAGAAAAGGAGAGAATTAAACATCTTGGTGTCAGTAAAGTACAAGAAAAGAAGAATAGAAAACTCCTGGTGTCAGTAAAGTGTACGAAAAGGAGAGATGAAAACTTTTGAAGTCAGTAAAGTGCATGAAAAGGAGAGAATTAACTCCTGGTGTCAGTAAAGAGCAAGAAAAGGAGAGATGAAACCTTCTGGAATCAATAATGTGCAAGAAAATGAGAGAAGAAAACTCCTGTTGACAGTAAATTGCAATAAAAGGTGTGATGTAATCTCTTGGTGTCAATAAAGTGCAAAAAACGGAGAGAAGTAAACATCTTGGTGTCAGTAAAGTGCAAGAAAAGGAGAATAGAAAACTCCTGGTATCAGTAAAAGGCAAGAAAAGGAGAGAATTAAACATTTTGGTGTCAGTAAAGGAGAATAGAAAACTCATGGTGTCAGTAAAGTGCAAGAAAAGGAGAAAAGTAAACTATTGGTGTCAGTAATGTGCAAGAAAAGGAGAAGAAAAAACTTTGTGTCAGTAAAGTGCAAGAAAAGGAAAGAAGTAAACTCTTGGTGTCAGTAAAGTGCAAGAAAAGGAGAAGAAAACTCCTAGTGTCAGTAAAGTGGAAGAAATTGTGTGAAGTAAACACTTTGTGTCAGTAAAATGCAAAAAAAGGAGAGAATTAACTCCTGGTGTCAGTAAAGAGAAAGAAAAGGAGAGATGAAACCTTCTGGAGTTAATAATGTGCAAGAAAAGGGGAGAAGAAAACTCCTGCTGACAGTAAAGTGCAATAAAAGGTTTGATGTAATCTCTTGGTGTCAGTAAAGTGCAAGAAAAGGAGAGAAGTAAACTTGTGGTGTCAGTAAACTTCAAGAAAAGGAGATATGAAAACTCCTGGTGTCAGTAAAGTGCAAGAAAAGGAGAAGTAAACTCCTGGTGTCTGTAAAGTGCAAGAAAAGGAGAGAAGTAAACTCTTGGTGTCAGTAAAGTGCAAGAAAAGGAAAGATAAAACTCCTGGTGTCAGTAAAGAGCAAGAAAAGGAGAAGTAAACTCCTAGTGTCAGTAAAGTGCAAGAAAACGAGAGAAGTAAACTCTTGCTTACAGTAATGTGCAAGAAAAGGAGAGAAGAAAACTCCTGCTGACAGTAAAGTGCAATAAAAGGGGTGATGTAATCTCTTGGTGTCAGTAAAGTGCAAGAAAAGGAGAGAAGTAAACATCTTGATGTCAGTAAAGTGCAAGAAAAGGAGAATAGAAAACTCCTGGTGTCAGTAAAGTGTAGGAAAAGGAGAGATGAAAACTTTTGGTGTCAGTAAAGTGCAGGAAAAGGAGAGATGAAAACTCCAGGTGTCAGTAAAGTACAAGAAAAGAAGAAGAAAACTTCTGGCGTCAGTAAAGTGAAAGAAAAGGAGAAGTAAACTCCTGGTGTCAGTAAAGTTCAAGAAAAAGAGAGAAGTAAACTCTTCTGTTAGTAATGTGCAAGAAAAGGAGAGAAGAAATTTTCTGATATCAGTAAAGTGCAAAAAAAGGAGAAGAAAACTCCTGGTGTCAGTACAGTGCAACAAAAAAAGAGATGAAAACTCCTGGTATCAGTAAAGGGCAAGAAAAAATAAGAAGTAAACTCTTGGTGTCAGTAAAGAGCAAGAAAAGGAGAAGAAAACTCCTGGTGTTAGTAAAGTGCAAGAAAAGAAGAAGAAAACTCCTGGTGTCAGTAAAGTGGAAGAAAATGTGTGTAGTAAACTCTTGGTCTCAGTAAATTGCAAGAAAAGGAGAAGAAAACTCCTGGTGTCAGTAAAGTGGAAGAAATTGTGTGAAGTAAACACTTTGTGTCAGTAAAATGCAAAAAAGGAGAGAATTAACTCCTGGTGTCAGTAAAGAGAAAGAAAAGGAGAGATGAAACCTTCTGGAGTTAATAATGTGCAAGAAAAGGGGAGAAGAAAACTCCTGCTGACAGTAAAGTGCAATAAAAGGTGTGATGTAATCTCTTGGTGTCAGTAAAGTGCAAAAAAGGAGAGAAGTAAACATCTTGGTGTCAGTAAAGTTCAAGAAAAGGAGAATAAAAACTCCTGGTGTCAGTAAAATGCAAAAAAAGGAGAGATGAAAACTTGTGCCAGTAAAGTGCAAGAAAAGGAGAAGTAAACTCCTGGTGTCAGTAAAGTGCAAGAAAAGGAGAAGAAAACTCCTGGTGTCAGTAAAGTACAAGAAAAGGAGAATAGAAAACTTTTAGTGTTAGTAAAGTGCAGGAAAAGGAGAGATGAAAACTTCTGGTGTCACTAAAGGGCAAGAAAAAAAGAGATGAAAACTCCTAGTGTCAGTAAAGTGGAAGAAAAGGAGAAGTAAACTCCTGGTGTCAGTAAAGTGCAAGAAAAGGAGAGAAGTAAACATCTTGGTGTCAGTAAAGTGCAAGAAAAGGAGAAAAGAAAACTCCTGGTGTCAGTAAAGTGCAGGAAAAGGAGAGATGAAAACTTCTAGTGTCAGTAAAGTGCAACGAAAGGAGAGATGAAAACTCCTGGTGTCAGTAAAGTGCAAGAAAAGGAGAGAAGTAAACACTTGGTGTCAGTAAAGTGAAAAAAAGATGTGAAGTAAACACTTGCTGTCAATAATGTGCAAGAAAAGGAGAGAAGAAAACTCCTGGTGACAGTAAAGTGCAAGAAAAGGAGAGAAGAAAACTCCTGGTGTCAGTAAAGTGCAATAAAAGGAAAGAAGAAAACTCCTGGTGTCAGTAAAGTGCAAGAAAAGGAGAAGAAAACTCCTGGTGTTAGTAAAGTGCAATAAAAGGAAAGAAGAAAACTCCTGGTGTCAGTAAAGATAAGGAATAGGAGAGATGAAAACTCCTGGTGTCAGTAAAGTGCAAAAAAACGAGAAGAAAACTACTGGTGTCAGTAAAGTGCAAGAAAAATAGAGAAGTAAACTATTGGTGTCACTAATGTGAAAGAAAAGGTGTGAAGTAAATTCTTGCTGTCAGTAATGGGCAAGAAAAGGAGAGAAGAAAACTTCTGGTATAAGTAAAAGGCAAGAAAAGGAGAGAATTAAACATTTTGGTGTCAGTAAAGTGCAAGAAAAGGAGAATAGAAAACTAATGGTGTCAGTAATGTGCAAGAAAAGGTGTGAAGTAAACAATTGCGGTCAGTAATGGGCAAGAAAAGGAGAATAGAAATCTCCTGGTGTCAGTAAAGTGTAGGAAAAGGAGAGATGAAAACTTCTGGTGTCAGTAAAGTGCAAGAAAAGAAAAAGAAAACTCCTGGTGTCAGTAAAGTGCAAGAAAAGGAGAGAAGTAAACACCTGGTATTAGTAAAGTGGAAGAAATGTTGTGAAGTAAACTCTTGGTGTCAGTAAAATGCAAAAAAAGGAGAGAATTAACTCTTGTTGTCAATAAAGACCAAAAAAAAGGAGAGATGAAACCTTCTGGAGTCAATAATGTGCAAGAAAAGGAGAGAAGAAAACTCCTGCTGACAGTAAATTGCAATAAAAGGTGTGATGTAATCTCTTGGAGTCAGTAAATTGCAAGAAAAGGAGAGAAGTAAACTATTGGTGTCAGTAATGTGCAAGAAAAGGAGAAAATTAAACATTTTGGTGTCAGTAAAGTGCAAGAAAAGGAGAATAGAAAACTCATGGCGTCAGTAAAGTGCAAGAAAAGGAGAGAAAAAAACTATTGGTGTCAGTAATGTGCAAGAAAAGGTGTAAAGTAAACACTTGCTGTCACTAATGGGCAAGAAAAGGAGAGAAGAAAACTCCTGCTGACAGTAAAGTGCAATAAAAGGTGTGATGTAATCTCTTGGTGTCAGTAAAGGGAAAGAAAAGGAGAGAAGTAAACATCTTGGTGTCAGTAAAGTGCAAGAAAAGGAGAATAGAAAGCTCCTGGTGTCAGTAAAGTGTAGGAAAAGGAGAGATGAAAACTTCTGGTGTCAGTAAAGTGCAAGAAAATGAAAGAAGTAAATTCTTGGTGTCAGTAAAGTGCAAGAAAAGGAGAAGAAAATTCCTGGTGTCAGTAAAGTGAAAGAAAAGGAAAGAAGTAAACTCCTGGTATTAGTACAGTGGAAGAAATGGTGTGAAGTAAACTCTTGGTGTCAGTAAAATGCAAAAAAAGCAGAGAATTAACTCCTGGTGTCAGTAAAGAGCAAGAAAAGGAGATATTAAACCTTCTGGAGTCAATAATGTGCAAGAAAAGGAAAGAAGAAAACTCCTACTCACAGTAAATTGCAATAAAAGGTGTGATGTAATCTCTTGGTGTCAGTAAAGTGCAAAAAAAGGAGAGAAGTAAACATCTTGGTGTCAGTAAAAATCAAGAAATGGAGAATAGAAATCTCCTGGTGTCAGTAAAATGCAAAAAAAAGGAGAGATGAAAACTCCTGGTGCCAGTAAAGTGCAAGAAAAGGAGAAGTAAACACCTGGTGTCAGTAAAGTGCAAGAAAAGGATAAGAAAACTCCTGGTGTCAGTAAAGTGCAAGAAAAGGAGAAAAGTAAACTATTGGTGTCAGTAATGTGCAAGAAAAGGAGAAGAAAACACTTTGTGTCAGTAAAGTGCAAGAAAAGGAAAGAAGTAAACTCCTGGTATTAGTAAAGAGCAATAAAAGGAGAGAATTAAACATCTTGGTGTCAGTAAAGTTCAAGAAAAGGAGAATAGAAAACTCCTAGTGTCAGTAAAGTGCAAGAAAAATAGAGAAGTAAACTATTGGTGTCACTAATGTGCAAGAAAAGGTGTGAAGTAAACTCTTGCTGTCAGTAATGGGCAAGAAAAGGAGAGAAGAAAATTCATGCTGACAGTAAATTGCAATAAAAGGAGTGATGTAATCTCATGCTGTTAGTAATGTGCAAGAGAATGAGAGAAGAAATTTTCTGATATCAGTAAAGTGCAAAAAAGGAGAAGAAAACACCAGGTGTCAGTACAGTGCAAGAAAAGGAGAGATGAAAACTCCTGCTGACAGTAGAGTGCAATAAAAGGTTTGATGTAATCTCTTGGTGTCAGTAAAGTTCAAGAAAAGGAGAGAAGTACACTTGTGGTGTCAGTAAACTTCAAGAAAAGGACATATGAAAACTCCTGGTGTCAGTAAAGTGCAAGAAAAGGAGAAGTAAACTCCTGGTGTCTGTAAAGTGCAAAAGAAGGAGAGAAGTAAACTCTTGGTGTCAGTAAAGTGCAAGAAAAGGAAAGATAAAACTCCTGGTGTCAGTAAAGAGCAAGAAAAGGAGAAGTAAACTCCTGGTGTCAGTAATGTGCAAGAAAAGGAGAGAAGAAAACTCCTGCGACAGTAAAGTGCAATAAAAGGGGTGATGTAATCTCTTGGTGTCAGTAAAGTGCAAGAAAAAAAGAAAAGTAAACATCTTGATGTCAGTAAAGTGCAAGAAAAGGAGAATAGAAAACTCCTGGTGTCAGTAAAGTGTAGGAAAAGAAGAGATGAAAACTTTTGGTGTCAGTAAAGTGCAGGAAAAGGAGAGATGAAAACTCCAGGTGTCAGTAAAGTACAAGAAAAGAAGAAGAAAACTTCTGGCGTCAGTAAAGTGAAAGAAAAGGAGAAGTAAACTCCTGGTGTCAGTAAAGTTCAAGAAAAAGAGAGAAGTAAACTCTTGCTGTTAGTAATGTGCAAGAAAAGGAGAGAAGAAATTTTCTGATATCAGTAAAGTGCAAAAAAAGGAGAAGAAAACTCCTCGTGTCAGTAAAGAGGAAGAAAAAGAGAAAAAACTTCTGGAGTCAGTAAAGTGAAAGAAAATGTGTGTAGTAAACTCTTGGTCTCAGTAAAGTACAAGAAAGGGAGAAGAAAACTCCGGGTGTCAGTAAAGTGCAAAAAAAAAGAAGTAAACTCTTCATGTCAGTCAAGTGCAAATAAAGGAGAGAAGTAAACATCTTCGTGTCAGTAAAGTACAAGAAAAGTAGAATAGAAAACTCGTGGTGTCAGTAAAGTGTACGAAAAGGAGAGATGAAACTTTTGAAGTCAGTAAAGTGCATGAAAAGGAGAGAATTAACTCCTGGTGTCAGTAAAGAGCAAGAAAAGGAGAGATGAAACCTTCAGGAATCAATAATGTGCAAGAAAATGAGAGAAGAAATCTCCTGCTGACAGTAAATTGCAATAAAAGGTGTGATGTAATCTCTTGGTGTCAGTAAAGTGCAAAAAAAGGAGAGAAGTAAACATCTTGGTGTCAGTAAAGTGCAAGGAAAGGAGAGAAGTAAACTATTGGTGTCAGTAATGTGCAAGAAAAGGAGAGAAGTAAACATCTTGGTGTCAGTAAAGTGCAAGAAAAGGAGAATAGAAAGCTTCTGGTGTCAGTAAAGTGTAGGAAAAGGGAGATGAAAACTTCTGGTGTCAGTAAAGTGCAAGAAAAGGAAAGATGAAAACTCCTGGTGTCAGTAAAGAGCAAGAAAAGGAGAAGTAAACTCCTGGTGTCAGTAAAGTACAAGAAAAGGAGAGAAGTAAACTCCTGGTATTAGTAAAGTGGAATAAATGGTGTGAAGTAAACTCTTGGTGTCAGTAAAATGCAAAAAAAAGGAGAGAATTAACTCCTGGTGTCAGTAAAGTGCAAGAAAAGGAGAAGAAAACTTGTGGTGTCAGTAAAGTGGAAGAAAAGGAGAAGAAAACACTTTGTGTCAGTAAAGTACAAGAAAAGGAAAGAAGTAAACTCCTGGTATTAGTAAAGAGCAATAAAAGGAGAGAATTAAACATCTTGGTGTCAGTAAAGTGCAAGAAAAGGAGAATAGAAAACTCCTGGTGTCAGGAAAGTGCAAGAAAAATAGAGAAGTAAACTATTGGTGTCAATAATGTGCAAGAAAAGGTGTGAAGAAAACTCTTGCTGTCAGTAATGGGCAAGAAAAGGAGAGAAGAAAACTCATGCTGACAGGAAATTGCAATAAAACTTGTGATGTAATCTCATGCTGTTAGTAATTTGCAAAAAAAGGAGAGAAGAAATTTTCTGATATCAGTAAAGTGCAAAAAAAGGAGAAGAAAACACCTGGTGTCAGTACAGTGCAAGAAAAGGAGAGATGAAAACTCCTGGTATCAGTAAAGTGCAAGAAAAGGTAAGAAGTAAACTCTTGGTGTCAGTAAAGAGCAAGAAAACGAGAAGAAAACTCCTGGTGTCAGTAAAGTTGAAGAAATAGTGTGAAGTAAACTCTTGGTGTCAGTAAAATGCAAAAAAGGAGAGAATTAACTTCTGGTGTCAGTAAAGAGAAAGAAAAGGAGAGATGAAACTTTCTGGAGTTAATAATGTGCAAGAAAAGTTGAGAAAAAAACTCCTGCTGACAGTAAAGTGCAATAAAAGGTTTGATGTAATCTCTTGGTGTCAGTAAAGTGCAAGAAAGGGAGAGAAGTAAAGTTGTGGTGTCAGTAAACTTCAAGAAAAGGAGATATGAAAACTCCTGGTGTCAGTAAAGAGGAAGAAAAAGAGAAAAAACTTCTGGAGTCAGTAAAGTGAAAGAAAATGTGTGTAGTAAACTCTTGGTCTCAGTAAAGTACAAGAAAAAGAGAAGAAAACTCCGGGTGTCAGTAAAGTGCAAAAAAAAAAAGAAGTAAACTCTTAATGTCAGTGAAGTGCAAAAAAAGGAGAGAAGTAAACATCTTCGTGTCAGTAAAGTACAAGAAAAGTAGAATAGAAAACTCCTGGTGTCAGTAAAGTGTACGAAAAGGAGAGATGAAACTTTTGAAGTCAGTAAAGTGCATGAAAAGGAGAGAATTAACTCCTGGTGTCAGTAAAGAGCAAGAAAAGGAGAGATGAAACATTCAGGAATCAATAATGTGCAAGAAATTGAGAGAAGAAATCTCCTGCTGACAGTAAATTGCAATAAAAGGTGTAATGTAATCTCTTGGTGTCAGTAAAGTGCAAAAAAAGGAGAGAAGTAAACATCTTGTGTCAGTAAAGTGCAAGAAAAGGAGAGAAGTAAACTATTGGTGTTAGTAATGTGCAAGAAAAGGAGAGAAGTAAACATCTTGGTGTCAGTAAAGTGCAAGAAAAGGAGAATAGAAAGCTTCTGGTGTCAGTAAAGTGTAGGAAAATGGAGATGAAAACTTCTGGTGTCAGTAAAGTGCAAGAAAAGGAAAGATGAAAACTCCTGGTGTCAGTAAAGAGCAAGAAAGGAGAAGTAAACTCCTGATGTCAGTAAAGTACAAGAAAAGGAGAGAAGTAAACTCCTGGTATTAGTAAAGTGGAATAAATGGTGTGAAGTAAACTCTTGGTGTCAGTAAAATGCAAAAAAAGGAGATAATTAACTCCTGGTGTCAGTAAAGTGCAAGAAAAGAAGAAGAAAACTTGTGGTGTCAGTAAACTTCAAGAAAAGGGAGATAAAGAAAACTCCTGGTGTCAGTAAAGTGCAAGAAAAGGAGAAGTAAACTCCTGGTGTCTGTAAAGTGCAAAAGAAGGAGAGAAGTAAACTCTTGGTGTCAGTAAAGTGCAATAGGAAGGAAAGATAAAACTCCTGGTGTCAGTAAAAAGCAAGAAAAGGAGAAGTAAACTCCTGGTGTCAGTAATGTGCAAGAAAAGGAGAGAAGAAAACTCCTGCGACAGTAAAGTGCAATAAAAGGGGTGATGTAATCTCTTGGTGTCAGTAAAGTGCAAGAAAAAAAGAAAAGTAAACATCTTGATGTCAGTAAAGTGCAAGAAAAGGAGAATAGAAAACTCCTGGTGTCAGTAAAGTGTAGGAAAAGAAGAGATGAAAACTTTTGGTGTCAGTAAAGTGCAGGAAAAGGAGAGATGAAAACTCCAGGTGTCAGTAAAGTACAAGAAAAGAAGAAGAAAACTTCTGGCGTCAGTAAAGTGAAAGAAAAGGAGAAGTAAACTCCTGGTGTCAGTAAAGTTCAAGAAAAAGAGAGAAGTAAACTCTTGCTGTTAGTAATGTGCAAGAAAAGGAGAGAAGAAATTTTCTGATATCAGTAAAGTGCAAAAAAAGGAGAAGAAAACTCCTCGTGTCAGTAAAGAGGAAGAAAAAGAGAAAAAACTTCTGGAGTCAGTAAAGTGAAAGAAAATGTGTGTAGTAAACTCTTGGTCTCAGTAAAGTACAAGAAAGGGAGAAGAAAACTCCGGGTGTCAGTAAAGTGCAAAAAAAAAGAAGTAAACTCTTCATGTCAGTCAAGTGCAAATAAAGGAGAGAAGTAAACATCTTCGTGTCAGTAAAGTACAAGAAAAGTAGAATAGAAAACTCGTGGTGTCAGTAAAGTGTACGAAAAGAAGAGGTGAAACTTTTGAAGTCAGTAAAGTGCATGAAAAGGAGAGAATTAACTCCTGGTGTCAGTAAAGAGCAAGAAAAGGAGAGATGAAACCTTCAGGAATCAATAATGTGCAAGAAAATGAGAGAAGAAATCTCCTGCTGACAGTAAATTGCAATAAAAGGTGTGATGTAATCTCTTGGTGTCAGTAAAGTGCAAAAAAAGGAGAGAAGTAAACATCTTGGTGTCAGTAAAGTGCAAGAAAAGGAGAATAGAAAGCTTCTGGTGTCAGTAAAGTGTAGGAAAAGGGAGATGAAAACTTCTGGTGTCAGTAAAGTGCAAGAAAAGGAAAGATGAAAACTCCTGGTGTCAGTAAAGAGCAAGAAAAGGAGAAGTAAACTCCTGGTGTCAGTAAAGTACAAGAAAAGGAGAGAAGTAAACTCCTGGTATTAGTAAAGTGGAATAAATGGTGTGAAGTAAACTCTTGGTGTCAGTAAAATGCAAAAAAAGGAGAGAATTAACTCCTGGTGTCAGTAAAGTGCAAGAAAAGGAGAAGAAAACTTGTGGTGTCAGTAAAGTGCAAGAAAAGGAGAAGAAAACACTTTGTGTCAGTAAAGTGCAAGAAAAAAAAAGAAGTAAACTCCTGGTATTAGTAAAGAGCAATAAAAGGAGAGAATTAAACATCTTGGTGTCAGTAAAGTGCAAGAAAAGGAGAATAGAAAACTCTGGTGTCAGTAAAGTGCAAGAAAAAAAAGAGAAGTAAACTATTGGTGTCAATAATGTGCAAGAAAAGGTGTGAAGAAAACTCTTGCTGTCAGTAATGGGCAAGAAAGGAGAGAAAAAACTCATGCTGACAGGAAAGTGCAATAAAACTTGTGATGTAATCTCATGCTGTTAGTAATTTGCAAAAAAAGGAGAGAAGAAATTTTCTGATATCAGTAAAGTGCAAAAAAAAGGAGAAGAAAACACCTGGTGTCAGTAAAGTGCAAAGAAAAGGAGAGATGAAAACTCCTGGTATCAGTAAAGTGCAAGAAAAGGTAAGAAGTAAACTCTTGGTGTCAGTAAAGAGCAAGAAAAGAGAGAAGAAAACTCCTGGTGTCAGTAAAGTTGAAGAAAAGTAAGAAGTAAACTCTTGGTGTCAGTAAAATGCAAAAAAAGGAGAGAATTAACTTCTGGTGTCAGTAAAGAGAAAGAAAAGGAGAGATGAAACTTTCTGGAGTTAATAATGTGCAAGAAAGTTGAAAAAAACTCCTGCTGACAGTAAAGTGCAATAAAGGTTTGATGTAATCTCTTGGTGTCAGTAAAGTGCAAGAAAGGAGAGAAGTAAACTTTGGTGTCAGTAAACTTCAAGAAAAGGAGAATGAAAACTCCTGGTGTCAGTAAAGAGGAAGAAAAAGAGAAAAAACTTCTGGAGTCAGTAAAGTGAAAGAAAATGTGTGTAGTAAACTCTTGGTCTCAGTAAAGTACAAGAAAAAGAGAAGAAAACTCCGGGTGTCAGTAAAGTGCAAAAAAAAAAAGAAGTAAACTCTTAATGTCAGTGAAGTGCAAAAAAAGGAGAGAAGTAAACATCTTCGTGTCAGTAAAGTACAAGAAAAGGAGAATAGAAAACTCCTGGTGTCAGTAAAGTGCAAGAAAGGAGAGATGAAACTTTTGAAGTCAGTAAAGTGCATGAAAAGGAGAGATGTAACTCCTGGTGTCAGTAAAGAGCAAGAAAAGGAGAGATGAAACATTCAGGAATCAATAATGTGCAAGAAATTGAGAGAAGAAATCTCCTGCTGACAGTAAATTGCAATAAAAGGTGTAATGTAATCTCTTGGTGTCAGTAAAGTGCAAAAAAAGGAGAGAAGTAAACATCTTGGTGTCAGTAAAGTGCAAGAAAAGGAGAGAAGTAAACTATTGGTGTTAGTAATGTGCAAGAAAAGGAGAGAAGTAAACATCTTGGTGTCAGTAAAGTGCAAGAAAAGGAGAATAGAAAACTTCTGGTGTCAGTAAAGTGTAGGAAAATGGAGATGAAAACTTCTGGTGTCAGTAAAGTGCAAGAAAAGGAAAGATGAAAACTCCTGGTGTCAGTAAAGAGCAAGAAAGGAGAAGTAAACTCCTGATGTCAGTAAAGTACAAGAAAAGGAGAGAAGTAAACTCCTGGTATTAGTAAAGTGGAAGAAATGGTGAGAAGTAAACTCTTGGTGTCAGTAAAATGCAAAAAAAGGAGATAATTAACTCCTGGTGTCAGTAAAGTGCAAGAAAAGGAGAAGAAAACTTGTGGTGTCAGTAAAGTGCAAGAAAAGGAGAAGAAAACTCTTTGTGTCAGTAAAGTGCAAGAAAAGGAAAGAAGTAAACTCCTGGTATTAGTAAAGAGCAATAAAAGGAGAGAATTAAACATCTTGGTGTCAGTAAAGTGCAAGAAAAGGAGAATAGAAAACTCCTGGTGTCAGTAAAGTGCAAGAAAAATAGAGAAGTAAACTATTGGTGTCACTAATGTGCAAGAAAAGGTGTGAAAGTAAACTCTTGCTGTCAGTAATGGGCAAAAAAGGAGGAGAAGAAAACTCCTGCTAACAGTAAAGTGCAATAAAAGGTGTGATGTAATCTCTTGCTGTTAGTAATGTGCAAGAAAAGGAGAGAAGAAATTTTCTGATATCAGTAAAGTGCAAAAAAGGAGAAGAAAACTCCTGGTGTCAGTACAGTGCAAGAAAAGGAGAGATGAAAACTCCTGGTGTCAGTAAAGTGCAAGAAAAGGAAAGAAGTAAACTCTTGGTGTCAGTAAAGTGCAAGAAAAGGAGAAGAAAACTCCTGGTGTCAGTAAAGTTGAAGAAATTGTGTGAAGTAAACTCTTGGTGTCAGTAAAATGCAAAAGGAGAGAATAACTCCTGGTGTCAGTAAAGAGAAAAGAAAAGGAGTAAAATGAAACCTTCTGGTGTTAATAATGTGCAAGAAAAGTTGAGAAAAAAACTCCTGCTGACAGTAAAGTGCAATAAAAGGTTTGATGTAATCTCTTGGTGTCAGTAAAGTGCAAGAAAAGGAGAGAAGTAAACTTGTGGTGTCAGTAAACTTCAAGAAAAGGAGATATGAAAACTCCTGGTGTCAGTAAAGTGCAAGAAAAGGAGAAGTAAACTCCTGGTGTCAGTAAAGTGCAAGAAAAGGAGAGAAGTAAACTCTTGGTGTCAGTAAAGTGCAAGAAAAGGAAAGATAAAACTCCTGGTGTCAGTAAAGTGCAAGAAAAGGAGAAGTAAACTCCTGGTGTCAGTAAAGTGCAAGAAAAGGAGAGAAGTAAACTCTTGCTTCAGTAATGTGCAAGAAAAGGAGAAGAAAACTCCTGCTGACAGTAAAGTGCAATAAAAGGGTGATATAATCTCTTGGTGTCAGTAAAGTGCAAGAAAAGGAGAGAAGTAAACTCTTGATGTCAGTAAAGTGCAAGAAAAGGAGAATAGAAAACTCCTGGTGTCAGTAAAGTGCAGGAGAAAAGGAGAGATGAAAACTTTTGGTGTCAGTAAAGTGCAGGAAAAGGAGAGATGAAAACTCCAGGTGTCAGTAAAGTACAAGAAAAGAAGAAGAAAACTTCTGGCGTCAGTAAAGTGAAAGAAAAGGAGAAGTAAACTCCTGGTGTCAGTAAAGTTCAAGAAAAAGAGAGAAGTAAACTCTTGCTGTTAGTAATTTGCAAGAAAAGGAGAGAGAAGAAATTTTCTGATATCAGTAAAGTGCAAAAAAAGGAGAAGAAAACTCCTGGTGTCAGTACAGTGCAACAAAAGGAGAGATGAAAACTCCTGGTATCAGTAAAGGGCAAGAAAAAATAAGAAGTAAACTCTTGGCGTCAGTAAAGAGCAAAAAAAGGAGAATAAAACTCCTGGTGTTAGTAAATTGCAAGAAAAGAAGAAGAAAACTCCTGGTGTCAGTAAAGTGCAAGAAAAAGTGTGAAGTAAACTCTTGGTGTCAGTAAATTGCAAGAAAAGGAGAAGAAAACTCCTGGTGTCAGTAAAGTGGAAGAAAAGGAGTGAAGTAAACACTTTGTGTCAGTAAAATGCAAAAAGGAGAGAATTAACTCTGGTGTCAGTAAAGAGAAAGAAAAGGAGAGATGAAAACTTCTGGAGTTAATAATGTGCAAGAAAAAAGGAGAGAAGAAAACTCCTGCTGACAGTAAAGTGCAATAAAAGGTGTGATGTAATTTCTTGGTGTCACTAAAGTGAAAAAAGGAGAGAAGTAAACATCTTGGTGTCAGTAAAGTTCAAGAAAAGGAGAATAGAAAACTCCTGGTGTCAGTAAAATGCAAAAAAAGGAGAGATGAAAACTTGTGCCAGTAAAGTGCAAGAAAAAGAGAAGTAAACTCCTGGTGTAAGTAAAGTGCAAGAAAAGGAGAAGAAAACTCCTGGTGTCAGTAAAGTGCAAGAAATGGAGAATAGAAAACTTTTAGTGTTAGTAAAGTGCAGGAGAAGGAGAGATGAAAACTCCTAGTGTCAGTAAAGTGCAAGAAAAAAAGAGATGAAAACTCCTAGTGTCAGTAAAGTGGAAGAAAAGGAGAAGTAAACTCCTGGTGTCAGTAAAGTGCAAGAAAAGGAAAGAAGTAAACATCTTGGTGTCAGTAAAGTGCAAGAAAAGGAGAATAGAAAACTCCTGGTGTCAGTAAAGTGCAGGAAAAGGAGAGATGAAAACTTCTAGTGTCAGTAAAGTGCAACAAAAGGAGAGATGAAAACTCCTGGTGTCAGTAAAGTGCAAGAAAAGGAGAGAAGTAAACACTTGGTGTCAGTAAAGTGAAAAAAAGATGTGAAAGTAAACTCTTGCTGTCAGTAATGTGCAAGAAAAGGAGAAAGAAGAAAACTCCTGGTGTCAGTAAAATGCAATAAAGGAAAGAAGAAAACTCCTGGTGTCAGTAAAGTGCAAGAAAAGGAAGAAGAAAACTCCTGGTGTCAGTAAAGTGCAAGAAAAGGAAGAAAACTCCTGGTGTTAGTAAAGTGCAATAAAAGGAAAGAAGAAAACTCCTGGTGTCAGTAAAGTGCAAAAAAACGAGAAGAAAACTACTGGTGTCAGTAAAGTGCAAGAAAAATAGAGAAGTAAACTATTGGTGTCACTAATGTGAAAGAAAAGGTGTGAAGTAAATTCTTGTTGTCAGTAATGGGCAAGAAAAGGAGAGAAGAAAACTTCTGGTGTCAGTAAAGGCAAAGAAAAGGAGAGAATTAAACTTTTGGTGTCAGTAAAGTGCAAGAAAAGGAGAATAGAAAACTCCTGGTGTCAGTAAAGTGCAAGAAAAGGTGTGAAGTAAACAATTGCTGTCAGTAATGGCAAGAAAGGAGAAAAAGAAAACTCCTGGTGACAGTAAAGTGCAATAAAACGTGTGATGTAATCTCTTGGTGTCAGTAAAGTGCAAGAAAAGGAGAGAAGTAAACATCTTGGTGTCAGTAAAGTGCAAGAAAAGGAGAATAGAAAACTCCTGGTGTCAGTAAAGTGCAGGAAAAGGAGAGATGAAAACTTCTGGTGTCAGTAAAGTGCAAGAAAATGTAAGAAGTAAATTCTTGGTGTCAGTAAAGTGCAAGAAAAGGAGAAGAAAATTCCTGGTGTCAGTAAAGTGAAAGAAAAGGAAAGAAGTAAACTCCTGGTATTAGTAAAGTGGAAGAAATGAATGTGAAGTAAACTCTTGGTGTCAGTAAAATGCAAAAAAAGGAGAGAATTAACTCTTGGTGTCAATAAAGAGCAAAAAAAAGGAGAGATGAAACCTTCTGGAGTCAGTAATGTGCAAGAAAAGGAGAGAAGAAACTCCTGCTGACAGTAAAGTGCAATAAAAGGTGTGATGTAATCTCTTGGTGTCAGTAAATTGCAAGAAAAGGAGAGAAGTAAACTCTTGGTGTCAGTAATGTGCAAGAAAAGGAGAAAAATAAACATTTTGGTGTCAGTAAAGTGCAAGAAAAGGAGAATAGAAAACTCCTGGTGTCAGTAAAGTGCAAGAAAAGGAGAGAAGTAAACTATTGGTGTCAGTAATGTGCAAGAAAAGGTGTGAAGTAAACTCTTGCTGTCAGTAATGGGCAAGAAAAGGAGAGAAGAAAACTCCTGCTGACAGTAAAGTGCAATAAAAGGTGTGATGTAATCTCTTGGTGTCAGTAAAGTGCAAGAAAAGGAGAGAAGTAAACATCTTGGTGTCAGTAAAGTGCAAGAAAAGGAGAATAGAAAGCTCCTGGTGTCAGTAAAGTGTAGGAAAAGAAGAGATGAAAAACTTCTGGTGTCAGTAAAGTGCAAGAAAATGTAAGAAGTAAATTCTTGGTGTCAGTAAAGTGCAAGAAAAGGAGAAGAAAACTCCTGGTGTCAGTAAAGTGAAAAGAAAAGGAAGAAAGTAAACTCCTGGTATCAGTAAAGTGGAAGAAAAGGAATGAAGTAAACTCTTGGTGTCAGTAAAATGCAAAAAAAGGAGAGAGAATTAACTCCTGGTGTCAGTAAAGTGCAAGAAAAGGAGATATTAAACCTTCTGGTGTCAATAAATGCAAGAAAAGGAGAGAAGAAAACTCCTGGTGTCAGTAAAGTGCAATAAAAGGTGTGATGTAAACTCTTGGTGTCAGTAAAGTGCAAAAAAGGAGAGAAGTAAACATCTTGGTGTCAGTAAAATCAAGAAAAGGAGAAGAGAAAACTCTGGTGTCAGTAAAATGCAAAAAAAGGAGAGATGAAAACTCCTGGTGTCAGTAAAGTGCAAAAGAAAAGGAGAAGTAAACTCCTGGTGTCAGTAAAGTGCAAGAAAAGGAGAAGAAAACTCCTGGTGTCAGTAAAGTGCAAGAAAAGGAGAAAAGAGTAAACTAATTGGTGTCAGTAATGTGCAAGAAAAGGAGAAAGAAAACACTTTGTGTCAGTAAAGTGCAAGAAAGGAAAGAAGTAAACTCCTGGTGTCAGTAAGTGCAAAAAAGGAGAGAATTAAACTCTTGGTGTCAGTAAAGTGCAAGAAAAGGAGAATAGAAAACTCCTGGTGTCAGTAAAGTGCAAGAAAAAAGAGAAGTAAACTCCTGGTGTTAGTAAAGTGCAAGAAAAGGAGAGAAGTAAACTCTTGGTGTCAGTAAAAGTGCAAGAAAAAGAGAGAAGAAAATTCATGCTGACAGTAAATTGCAATAAAAGGAGTGATGTAATCTCCTGCTGTCAGTAATGTGCAAGAAAATGAGAGAAGAAATTTTCTGGTATCAGTAAAGTGCAAAAGGAGAAAGAAAACTCCAGGTGTCAGTACAGTGCAAGAAAAGGAGAGATGAAAACTCCTGCTGACAGTAGAGTGCAATAAAAGGTTTGATGTAAACTCTTGGTGTCAGTAAAGTTCAAGAAAAGGAGAGAAGTAAACTTGTGGTGTCAGTAAAGTGCAAAAAAAAGGAGATAAGAAAACTCCTGGTGTCAGTAAAGTGCAAGAAAAGGAGAAGTAAACTTCTGGTGTCTGTAAAGTGCAAGAAAAGGAGAGAAGTAAACACCTGGTATTAGTAAAGTGGAAGAAATGTTGTGAAGTAAACTCTTGGTGTCAGTAAAATGCAAAAAAAGGAGAGAATTAATTCTTGGTGTCAATAAAGAGCAAAAAAAAGGAGAGATGAAACCTTCTGAAGTCAATAATGTGCAAGAAAAGAGAGAAAGAAAACTCCTGCTGACAGTAAAGTGCAATAAAAGGTGTGATGTAATCTCTTGGTGTCAGTAAAGTGCAAGAAAAGGAGAGAAGTAAACTATTGGTGTCAGTAAAGTGCAAGAAAAGGAAAAAGTAAACTTTTGGTGTCAGTAAAGTGCAAGAAAAGGAGAATAGAAAACTCATGGCGTCAGTAAAGAGCAAGAAAAGGAGAGAAGTAAACTATTGGTGTCAGAAATGTGCAAGAAAAGGTGTAAAGTAAACACTTGCTGTCACTAATGGGCAAGAAAAGGAGAGAAGAAAACTCCTGCTGACAGTAAAGTGCAATAAAAGGTGTGATGTAATCTCTTGGTGTCAGTAAAGTGCAAGAAAAGGAGAAAGTAAACATCTTGGTGTCAGTAAAGTGCAAGAAAAGGAGAATAGAAACTCCTGGTGTCAGTAAAGTGCAAGGAAAAGGAGAGATGAAAAAACTTCTGGTGTCAGTAAAGTGCAAGAAAATGTAAGAAGTAAATTCTTGGTGTCAGTAAAGTGCAAGAAAAGGAGAAGAAAATTCCTGGTGTCAGTAAAGTGAAAGAAAAGGAAAGAAGTAAACTCCTGGTATTAGTAAAGTGGAAGAAAGGAGAAGTGAGTAAACTCTTGGTGTCAGTAAAATGCAAAAAAAAAAGAATTAACTCTGGTGTCAGTAAAGTGCAAGAAAAGGAGAGATGAAAACTTCTGGAGTCAATAATGTGCAAGAAAAGGAAGAAGAAAACTCCTACTCACAGTAAAGTGCAATAAAGGTGTGATGTAATCTCTTGGTGTCAGTAAAGTGCAAAAAAAAGGAGAGAAGTAAACATCTTGGTGTCAGTAAAAATCAAGAAATGGTGAATAGAAAACTCCTGGTGTCAGTAAAATGCAAAAAAAAGGAGAGATGAAAACTCCTGGTGTCAGTAAAGTGCAAGAAAAGGAGAAATAAACTCCTGGTGTCAGTAAAGTGCAAGAAAAGGAGATAAGAAAACTCTGGTGTCAGTAAAGTGCAAGAAAAAGGAAAAAAGTAAACTATTGGTGTCAGTAATGTGCAAGAAAAAGAGAGAAGAAAACACTTTGTGTCAGTAAAGTGCAAGAAAAGGAAAGAAGTAAACTCCTGGTGTTAGTAAAGTGCAAGAAAAGGAGAGAATTAAACATCTTGGTGTCAGTAAAGTTCAAGAAAAGGAGAATAGAAAACTCTAGTGTCAGTAAAGTGCAAGAAAAAAGGAGAGAAGTAAACTATTGGTGTCAGTAATGTGCAAGAAAAGGTGTGAAATGAAAACTCTTGCTGTCAGTAAAGTGCAAGAAAAGGAGAGAAGAAAATTCCTGGTGTCAGTAAATTGCAAGAAAAGGAGTGATGTAATCTCATGCTGTTAGTAATGTGCAAGAGAATGAGAGAAGAAATTTTCTGATATCAGTAAAGTGCAAAAAAAGGAGAAAAAAACACCAGGTGTCAGTACAGTGCAAGAAAAGGAGAGATGAAAACTCCTGCTGACAGTAGAGTGCAATAAAAGGTTTGATGTAATCTCTTGGTGTCAGTAAAGTTCAAGAAAAGGAGAGAAGTACACTTGTGGTGTCAGTAAAGTGCAAGAAAAGGAGATATAGAAAACTCCTGGTGTCAGTAAAGTGCAAGAAAAGGAGAAATAAACTCCTGGTGTCAGTAAAGTGCAAAAAAAGAGAGAAGTAAACTCTTGGTGTCAGTAAAGTGCAAGAAAAGGAAAGATAAAACTCCTGGTGTCAGTAAAGAACAAGAAAAGGAGAAGTAAACTCCTGCTGACAGTAAAGTGCAATAAAAGGGGTGATGTAATCTCTTGGTGTCAGTAAAGTGCAAGAAAAAAAGAAAAGTAAACATCTTGATGTCAGTAAAGTGCAAGAAAAGGAGAATAGAAAACTCCTGGTGTCAGTAAAGTGTAGGAAAAGAAGAGATGAAAACTTTTGGTGTCAGTAAAGTGCAGGAAAAGGAGAGATGAAAACTCAGGTGTCAGTAAAATTACAAGAAAAGAAGAAGAAAACTTCTGGTGTCAGTAAAGTGAAAGAAAGGGAGAAGTAAACTCCTGGTGTCAGTAAAGTGCAAAGAAAAGAGAGAAGTAAACTCTCTGCTGTCAGTAATGTGCAAGAAAAGGAGAGAAGAAATTTTCTGATATCAGTAAAGTGCAAAAAGGAGAGAAGAAAACTCCTGGTGTCAGTAAAGTGCAAGAAAAAGAGAAAAAAACTTCTGGTGTCAGTAAAGTGAAAGAAAAGTGTGAAGTAAACTTTTGGTCTCAGTAAAGTACAAGAAAAGGAGAGAAGAAAACTCAGGTGTCAGTAAAGTGCAAAAAAAAGAAGTAAACTCTTAATGTCAGTAAAGTGCAAATAAGGAGAGAAGTAAACATCTTCGTGTCAGTAAAAGTGCAAGAAAAGGAGAATAGAAAACTCGTGGTGTCAGTAAAGTGCAAGAAAGGAGAGAAGAAAACTTTGGTGTCAGTAAAGTGCATGAAAAGGAGAGAATTAACTCCTGGTGTCAGTAAAGAGCAAGAAAAGGAGAGATGAAACCTTCAGGAATCAATAATGTGCAAGAAAATGAGAGAAGAAATCTCCTGCTGACAGTAAAGTGCAATAAAAGGTGTGATGTAATCTCTTGGTGTCAGTAAAGTGCAAAAAAAGGAGAGAAGTAAACATCTTGGTGTCAGTAAAGTGCAAGAAAAGGAGAATAGAAAGCTTCTGGTGTCAGTAAAGTGTAGGAAAAGGAGATGAAAACTTCTGGTGTCAGTAAAGTGCAAGAAAAGGAAAGATGAAAACTCCTGGTGTCAGTAAAGTGCAAGAAAAGGAGGAAGTAAACTCTGGTGTCAGTAAAGTGCAAAGAAAAGGAGAGAAGTAAACTCCTGGTATTAGTAAAGTGGAATAAAAGGTGTGAAGTAAACTCTTGGTGTCAGTAAAATGCAAAAAAAAAGAGAGAATTAACTCCTGGTGTCAGTAAAGTGCAAGAAAAGGAGAAGAAAACTTTGGTGTCAGTAAAGTGGAAGAAAAGGAGAAGAAAAACTTTGGTGTCAGTAAAGTACAAGAAAAGGAAAGAGAAGTAAACTCCTGGTATTAGTAAAGAGCAATAAAAGGAGAGAATTAAACATCTTGGTGTCAGTAAAGTGCAAGAAAAGGAGAATAGAAAACTCCTGGTGTCAGGAAAGTGCAAGAAAAATAGAGAAGTAAACTATTGGTGTCAATAATGTGCAAGAAAAGGAGAAGTAAACTCTTGCTGTCAGTAATGGGCAAGAAAAGGAGAGAAGAAAACTCATGCTGACAGTAAAGTGCAATAAAACTTGTGATGTAATCTCATGCTGTTAGTAGTGCAAAAAAAGGAGAAGAAATTTTCTGATATCAGTAAAGTGCAAAAAAAAGGAGAAGAAAACTCCTGGTGTCAGTAAAGTGCAAGAAAAAGGAGAGATGAAAACTCCTGGTATCAGTAAAGATGCAAAAGAAAAGGAGAAAGTAAACTCTTGGTGTCAGTAAAGAGCAAGAAAAGGAGAAGAAAACTCCTGGTGTCAGTAAAGTTGAAGAAATTGTGTGAAGTAAACTCTTGGTGTCAGTAAAATGCAAAAAAGGAGAGAATTAACTCCTGGTGTCAGTAAAGAGAAAGAATAGGAGAGATGAAACCTTCTGGAGTTAATAATGTGCAAGAAAAGCAAGAAGAGAAAAAACTCCTGCTGACAGTAAAGTGCAATAAAAGGTTTGATGTAATCTCTTGGTGTCAGTAAAGTGCAAGAAAGGGAGAGAAGTAAAGTTGTGGTGTCAGTAAACTTCAAGAAAAGGAGATATGAAAACTCCTGGTGTCAGTAAAGAGGAAGAAAAAGAGAAAAAACTTCTGGAGTCAGTAAAGTGAAAGAAAATGTGTGTAGTAAACTCTTGGTCTCAGTAAAGTACAAGAAAAAGAGAAGAAAACTCCGGGTGTCAGTAAAGTGCAAAAAAAAAAGAAGTAAACTCTTAATGTCAGTGAAGTGCAAAAAAAGGAGAGAAGTAAACATCTTCGTGTCAGTAAAAGTACAAGAAAAGTAGAATAAAACTCCTGGTGTCAGTAAAGTGCAAGAAAAGGAGAGAGATGAAACTTTTGAAGTCAGTAAAGTGCATGAAAAGGAGAGAATTAACTCCTGGTGTCAGTAAAGAGCAAGAAAAGGAGAGATGAAACATTCAGCAATCAATAATGTGCAAGAAATTGAGAGAAGAAATCTCCTGCTGACAGTAAATTGCAATAAAAGGTGTAATGTAATCTCTTGGTGTCAGTAAAGTGCAAAAAAAGGAGAGAAGTAAACATCTTGGTGTCAGTAAAGTGCAAGAAAAGGAGAGAAGTAAACTATTGGTGTTAGTAATGTGCAAGAAAAGGAGAATAGAAAGCTTCTGGTGTCAGTAAAGTGTAGGAAAAGGGAGATGAAAACTTCTGGTGTCAGTAAAGTGCAAGAAAAGGAAAGATGAAAACTCCTGGTGTCAGTAAAGAGCAAGAAAGGAGAAGTAAACTCCTGGTAGTAGTAAAGTGGAATAAATGGTGTGAAGTAAACTCTTGGTGTCAGTAAAATGCAAAAAAAGGAGATAATTAACTCCTGGTGTCAGTAAAGTGCAAGAAAAGGAGAAGAAAACTTGTGGTGTCAGTAAAGTGCAAGAAAAGGAGAGAGAAAACTTTTTGTGTCAGTAAAGTTCAAGAAAAGGAAAGAAGTAAACTCCTGGTGTTAGTAAAGAACAATAAGGAGAGATTAAACATCTCTGGTGTCAGTAAAGTGCAAGAAAAGGAGAATAGAAAACTCCTGGTGTCAGGAAAGTGCAAGAAAAATAGAGAAGTAAACTATTGGTGTCAATAATGTGCAAGAAAAGGTGTGAAGTAAACTCTTGCTGTCAGTAATGGGCAAGAAAAGGAGAGAAGAAAACTCATGCTGACAGGAAAGTGCAATAAAACTTGTGATGTAATCTCATGCTGTTAGTAATGTGCAAGAAAAGGAGAGAAGAAATTTTCTGGTATCAGTAAAGTGCAAAAAAAAGAGAAGAAAACACCTGGTGTCAGTACAGTTGCAAGAAAAGGAGAGATGAAAACTCCTGGTATCAGTAAAGTGCAAGAAAAAGGAGAAGTAAACTCTTGGTGTCAGTAAGAACAAGAAAAGGAGAAAGAAAACTCTGGTGTCAGTAAAGTGAAGAAATTGTGAAGTAAACTCTTGGTGTCAGTAAAATGCAAAAAGGAGAATTAACTCCTGGTGTCAGTAAAGAGAAGAGAAAGGAGAGATGAAACCTTCTGGTGTTAATAATGTGCAAAGAAAAGTTGAGAAAAAACTCCTGCTGACAGTAAAGTGCAAAAAAGGTTTGATGTAATCTCTTGGTGTCAGTAAAGTGCAAGAAAAGAGAAGTAAACTTTGGTGTCAGTAAACTTCAAGAAAGGAGATATAGAAAACTCCTGGTGTCAGTAAAGTGCAAGAAGAAGAGAAGTAAACTCCTGGTGTCAGTAAAGTACAAGAAAAGGAGAATAGAAACTTTTGCGTTAGTAAAGTTCACAGAGAAAAGGAGAGATGAAAACTCTGGTGTCAGTAAAGTGCAAGAAAAGAGAGATGAAAACTCCTAGTGTCAGTAAAGTGGAAGAAAAGGAGAAGTAAACTCCTAGTGTTTGTAAATTGCAAGAGAAGGAGAGAAGTAAACTCTTGGTGTCAGTAAAGTGCAAAAAAAGGAAAGATGTAAACTCCTGGTGTCAGTAAAGTTCAAGAAAAGGAGATAAGAAAACTCCTGGTGTCAGTAAGTGCAAGAAAAGGAGAAGTAAACTCCTGGTGTCAGTAAAGTGCAAGAAAAGGAGAATAGAAACTTTGGTGTTAGTAAGAGTGCAGGAAAAGGAGAGATGAAAACTTCTGGTGTCAGTAAAGGGCAAGAAAAGGAGAGATGAAAACTCCTAGTGTCAGTAAAGTGGAAGAAAAGGAGAAGTAAACTCCTAGTGTTTGTAAATTGCAAGAGAAGGAGAGAAGTAAACTCTTGGTGTCAGTAAAGTGCAAAAAAAGGAAAGATGAAAACTCCTGGTGTCAGTAAAGTGCAATAAAAGGTGTGATGTAATCTCTTGGTGTCAGTAAAGGGCAAGAAAAGGAGAGAAGTAAACATCTTGGTGTCAGTAAAGTGCAAGAAAAGGAGAATAGAAAGCTCCTGGTGTCAGTAAAGTGTAGGAAAAGGAGAGATGAAAAACTTCTGGTGTCAGTAAAGTGCAAGAAAATGTAAGAAGTAAATTCTTGGTGTCAGTAAAGTGCAAGAAAAGGAGAAGAAAATTCCTGGTGTCAGTAAAGTGAAAGAAAAGGAAAGAAATAAACTCCTGGTATTAGTACAGTGCAAGAAAAGGAGAGAAGTAAACTCTTGGTGTCAGTAAAGTGCAAAAAAAGAGAGAAAATAAACTCCTGGTGTCAGTAAAGAGCAAGAAAAGGAGATATTAAACCTTCTGGAGTCAATAATGTGCAAGAAAAGGAAAGAAGAAAACTCTTACTCACAGTAAATTGCAATAAAAGGTGTGATGTAATCTCTTGGTGTCAGTAAAGTGCAAAAAAAGGAGAGAAGTAAACATCTTGGTATCAGTAAAAATCAAGAAATGGTGAATAGAAAACTCCTGGTGTCAGTAAAATGCAAAAAAAAAGGAGAGATAGAAAACTCCTGGTGCCAGTAAAGTGCAAGAAAAGGAGGAGAAATAAACACCTGGTGTCAGTAAAGTGCAAGAAAAGGAGAGAAGAAAACTCCTGGTGTCAGTAAAGTGCAAGAAAGGAAAAAAGTAAACTCTTGGTGTCAGTAAAGTGCAAGAAAAGGAGAAGAAAAACTCTGTGTCAGTAAAGTGCAAGAAAAGGAAGAAGTAAACTCCTGGTATTAGTAAAGAGCAATAAAAGGAGAGAATTAAACATCTTGGTGTCAGTAAAGTTCAAGAAAAGGAGAATAGAAAACTCCTGGTGTCAGTAAAGTGCAAGAAAAATAGAGAAGTAAACTATTGGTGTCACTAATGTGCAAGAAAAGGTGTGAAGTAAACTCTTGCTGTCAGTAATGGGCAAGAAAAGGAGAGAAGAAAATTCATGCTGACAGTAAATTGCAATAAAAGGGTGAGTAATCTCAGCTACTGTTAGTAATGTGCAAGAAATGAGAGAAAGAAATTTTCTGATGTCAGTAAAGTGCAAAAAAGGAGAAAAACACTCAGGTGTCAGTAAAGTGCAAGAAAAGGAGAGATGAAAACTCCTGGTGACAGTAAAGTGCAATAAAAGGTTTGATGTAATCTCTTGGTGTCAGTAAAGTTCAAGAAAAGGAGAGAAGTAAACTCCTGGTGTCAGTAAAGTTCAAGAAAAGGAGAATGAAAACTCCTGGTGTCAGTAAAGTGCAAGAAAAGGAGAGAAATAAACTCCTGGTGTCAGTAAGAAGTGCAAAGAAGGAGAGAAGTAAACTCTTGGTGTCAGTAAAGTGCAAGAAAAGGAAAGATAAAACTCCTGGTGTCAGTAAAGAACAAGAAAAGGAGAAGTAAACTCCTGGTGACAGTAAAGTGCAATAAAGGAGTGATGTAAACTTTGGTGTCAGTAAAGTGCAAAGAAAAAAAAGAAAAGTAAACATCTTGATGTCAGTAAAGTGCAAGAAAAGGAGAATAAAGAAAACTCCTGGTGTCAGTAAAGTGTAAGAAAAAGAAGAGAAAACTTTTGGTGTCAGTAAAGTGCAAAAGGAGATGAAAACTCCTGGTGTCAGTAAAGTGCAAGAAAGAAAAGAAAGAAACTCTGGCAGTCAGTAAAGTTCAAGAAAGAAAAGGAGAAGTAAACTCTGGTGTCAGTAAAGTTCAAGAAAAGGAGAGAAGTAAACTCTTGCTGTCAGTAATGTGCAAGAAAAGGAGAAGAAATTTTCTGATATCAGTAAAGTGCAAAAAAGGAGAAGAAAACTCCTCGTGTCAGTAAAGAGGAAGAAAAAAAAGAAGAAAACTCCTGGTGTCAGTAAAGTGAAAGAAAATGATGTAGTAAACTTTGGTGTCAGTAAAGTAGCATAAAGAAAGGAAGAAAACTCTGGTGTCAGTAAGTGCAAAAAAGGAGTGAAGTAAACTCTTAATGTCAGTAATGTGCAAAAAAGGAGAGAAGTAAACATCCTGGTGTCAGTAAAGTGCAAGAAAAGTAGAATAGAAACTCCTGGTGTCAGTAAAGTGCAAGAAAAGGAGGGAAAGAAACTTTGGAAGTCAGTAAAGTGCAAAGAAAAGGAGAATTAACTCTGGTGTCAGTAAAGAGCAAGAAAAGAGAGATGAAACCCTGGAATCAATAAAGTGCAAGAAAAGAAGAGAAGAAAACTCCTGCTGTCAGTAAAGTGCAATAAAAGGTGTGATGTAATCTCTTGGTGTCAGTAAAGTGCAAAAAAAGGAGAAAGTAAACATCTTGGTGTCAGTAAAGTGCAAGAAAAGGAGAAAGTAAACTCCTGGTGTCAGTAAAGTGCAAGAAAAGGAGAAGAAAACTCTGGTGTCAGTAAAGTGCAAAAAAAGAAAAAAGCAAGAAAAGATGAAAACTCCTGGTGTCAGTAAAGAGCAAGAAAAGGGAGAAGTAAACTCCTGGTGTCAGTAAAGTGCAAGAAAAGGAGAAGTAAACTCCTGGTATCAGTAAAGTGGAATAAATGGTGAGAAGTAAACTCTTGGTGTCAGTAAAATGCAAAAAAAAGGAGAGGAAGTAACTCTGGTGTCAGTAAAGTGCAAAGAAAAGGAAAAAGAAAACTTGTGGTGTCAGTAAAGTGCAAGAAAAGGAGAAGAAACACTCTTGTGTCAGTAAAGTGCAAGAAAAGAAAGAAGTAAACTCCTGGTGTCAGTAAAGTGCAAGAAAAGGAGGAAGTAAACATCTTGGTGTCAGTAAAGTGCACAAAGAAAAGGAGAAAGTAAAACTCCTGGTGTCAGGAAAAATTACAAGAAAAATAGAGAGAAGTAAACTATTGGTGTCAATAAATGCAAGAAAAGGAGTAATGAGTAAACTCCTGGTGTCAGTAATGTGCAAGAAAAGGAGAGAAGAAAACTCCTGCTGTCAGGGAAGGTGCAATAAAAGGTGTGATGAAATCTCCTGCTGTCAGTAATTTGCAAAAAGGAAGAAAATTTTCTGATATCAGTAAAGTTAAAAAGGAGAACATAAAACCTGGTGTCAGTACAGTGCACAGAAAGGAGAGATAAAACTCCTGGTGTCAGTAAAGTGCAAGAAAAGGTAAGAATTAAACTCTTGGTGTCAGTAAAGTGCAAGAAAGGTGAGAAGAAAACTCCTGGTGTCAGTAAAGTTGAAGAAATCAGTAAATTTAGGTGAAGTAAACTCTTGGTGTCAGTAAAATGCAAAAAAGGAGAGAATTAACTCCTGGTGTCAGTAAAGTGAAAGAAAAGGAGAGATGAAACCTTCTGGTGTCAGTAAAGTGCAAGAAAGGAGGAGAGAAAACTCTGCTGACAGTAAGAGATGCAATAAAGGTTTGATGTAACTCTTGGTGTCAGTAAAGTGCAAGAAAGGAGAGAGAAGTAAACTCCTGGTGTCAGTAAACTGCAAGAAAAGGAGATATAGAAAACTCCTGGTGTCAGTAAAGTGCAAAGAAAAAAGAGAAAAAACTTCTGGAGTCAGTAAAGGTGCAAGAAAATGAGAGTGAAGTAAACTCTTGGTGTCAGTAAAGTGCAATTACAAGGAAAGAGAAAGAAACTCTGGTTGTCAGTAAAGTGCAAAAAAAAGAAGGAAAGTAAACTCTTAGTGTCAGTAAAGTGCAAAAAGGGAGAGAAAGAAAACTCTTGGTGTCAGTAAGTGAGAAAGAAAAGTAGAATAGAAAACTCCTGGTGTCAGTAAGTGTAAGAGGAGAAGATGAAACTTTTGGAAGTCAATAAAGTGCAATGGAAAGGAGAGATGATTAACTCCTGGTGTCAGTAAGAGCAA
>NW_027467777.1:20624277-20718775 GCF_004210375.1 Tachypleus tridentatus
TTTAAAACAAGTCACCAGTGTTAAAGTCAAGGTGTCAAGCTTAGATAATTTTTTTAAAACAGGTCACCAGTGTTAAAGTCAAGGCGGCTATTTTGATGTTTTTAAAACAAGTCACCAGTGTTAAAGTCAAGGTGTCAGGCTTTGATACTTTTAAAACAAGTCACCAGTGTTAAAGTCCAGTTGTCAGGTTTGATACTTTTAAAACAGTCAGGTTACCAGTGTTAAAGTCCAGGTGTCAGGTTTGGATACTTTTTTAAAACAAGTCACCAGTGTTAAAGTCAAGGTGTCAGGCTTGGATACTATTTTTTAAAACAAGGTCTTCAGTGTTAAAATTTAAGGTGTCAGGCTTTGATACTTTTAAAACAAGTCACCAGTGTTAAAGTCAAGGTGGTCAGGCTTGGATACTTTTAAAACAGGTTACCAGTGTTAAAGTCAAGAGTGTCAGGCTTGGATACTTTTTAAAACAAGTCACCAGTGTTAAAGTCAAGGTGTCAGGCTTGGATACTTTTAAAACAAGTCACCAGTGTTAAAGTCAAGGTGTCAGGGTTGGATACTTTTAAAACAGGTCACCAGTGTTAAAGTCAAGTCAAGGTGTCAGGGTTTGATACTCCTTTTAAAAAACATTCACCAGTGTTAAGTCAAGGTGGTTTGATTTTTTAAAACAGAGTCCACCAGTGTTAAAGTCAAGGTGTCAGGCTTGGATACTTTTTTAAAACAAGTCACCAGTGTTAAAGTCAAGGTGTTGTGGGCTTGAATACTTTTAAAACAGGTCACCAGTGTTAAAGTCAAGGTGTCATTTTGATACTTTTAAACAGGTCACCAGTGTTAAAGTCAGGGTGTGATTTTGATATCTTTTTTTAACAGGTCACCAGGTGTTAAAGTCACAGTGTCAGGTTTGATACACTTTTAAAACAAGTCACCAGTGTTAAAGTCAAGGTGGTATATTTTGATACTTTTTTTAAAAACAAGTCACCAGTGTTAAAGCAAGTCCAGGGTGTCAGGGCTTGGATACTTTTTAAAACAAGTCACCAGTGCAATAGTCAAGGTGTCAGGCTTGGATACTTTTAGGCTCAAGTCACCAGTGTTAAAGTCAAGGTGTCAGGCTTGGATACTTTTTTTTAAAACAAGTCACCAGTGTTAAAGTCAAGGTGTCAGGCTTGGATAATTTTTTAAAACAGGTCACCAGTGTTAAAGTCATGTCAGGCTTGATACTTTTTTTAAACAGTCACCAGTGTTAAAGTCAAGGTGTCAGGGCTTGATACTTTTAAAACAAGTCACCAGTGTTAAAAGCCATATGTCAGGTTTGATAATTTTAAAAACAGGTCACCAGTGTTAAAGTCCAGGTGTCAGGGTTTGATACTTTTAAAACACCAGTAAGTCAAAGTCATATGTCAGGTTTTGATATTCCTTTTAAAAACAAGCACCACCAGTGTTGTGTCATATGTCAGGTCTTGGATACTTTTAAAACAGGTCACCAGTGTTAAAGTCTAGGTGTCAGGGTTTGATACTTTTAAAACAAGTCACCAGTGTTAAAGTTTAAGGTAAATTGTATTTGATACTTTTAAAACAAGTCACCAGTGTTAAAGTCAATAAGTGTCAGGGTTTGATACTTTTAAAACAAGTCACCAGTGTTAAAGTCAAGTGTCAGCTTTGATATCTTTTAAAACAGGTTACCAGTGTTAAAGTCCAAGGTGTCAGGCTTGGATAATTTCTTTTAAAACAGATCACCAGTGTTAAAGTCAGGTGTGAGATTTGATACTTTTAAAACAAGGTCAGGTTATAGAAATGCTGTGTCGAGCTTGGATACTTTTGAAAAAACAAGTCACCAGTGTTAAAGTCAAGGTGTCAGGCTTGGATACTTTTAAAACAAGTCACCAGTGTTAAAAGTCAAGGTGTCAGGCTTGGATACTTTTTTTAAACAAGTCACCAGTGTTAAAGTCAAGGTGTCAGGCTTGGATACTTTTTTAAAACAAGTCACCAGTGTTAAAGTTTACAGGTGTCAGGTCTTGGAATACTTTTAAAACAAGTCACCAGTGTTAAAGTCAAGGTGTCCAGGCTTGGATTACTTTTTTAAAACAAGTCACCAGTGTTAAAGTCAAGGTGTCAGGCTGGATACTTTTGTTCAAGTCACCAGCAAAAGTGTCAATGCTGGTCATAAAACAAGTCACCAGTGTGTAAAGTCAAGGCTGCGTCAGGTTTGATACCTTTTTAAAACAAGTCACCAGTGTTAAAGTCAAGGTGTCAGAGCTTGGATACTTTTAAAACAAGTCACCAGTGTTAAGAAGTCAAGGTGTCCAGGCTTTGATACTTTTAAAAAAAGTCACCAGTGTTAAGAGTCAAGGTGTCAGGCTTGGATACTTTTAAAACAAGGTCACCAGTGTTAAAGCTTTAAAATATCATAGTCTTGGATACTTTTTTTTCAACAGGTCACCAGTGTTAAAGTCAAGGTGTCAGGGTTTGGATACTTTTTAAACAGGTTACCAGTGTTAAAGATCAGGGTGCCAGGCTTGGATACTTTTTTAAAACAGGTGTCAAGCCGGTTGTTGGGAGTCAAGGTGTCAGGTTTGGATACCTCTTTTAAAACAGGTTACCAGTGTTAAAGTCAAGGTACAGTCAGGCTTTTGATGTCCTTTTAAAACAGGTCACCAGTGTTAAAAAGTCAAAGTGTCAGAGCTTGGATACTTTTTTTTAAAACAGGTTACCGGTGTTAAAAGTCAAGGTGTCAAAGCTTGGATACTTTTTTAAAACAGGTCACCAGTGTTAAAGTCAAGGTGTCAGGTTTGGATACTTTTAAAACAGGTCACCAGTGTTAAGAGTCCAGGTGTCAAACTTGGATACTTTTAAAACAAGTCACCAGTGTTAAAAGTCAAGGTGTCAGGCTTGGATACTTTTTTAAAACAAGTTTTTCCAGTGTTAAAGTCAAGGTGTCTGGCTTGGATACTTTTTTAAAACAGGTCACCAGTGTTAAAGTCAAGGTGTCAGGTTTGGATACTTTTAAAACAAGTCACCAGTGTTAAAGTCAAGGTGTCAGGCTTGGATACTTTTTTAAAACAACAGGTTACCAGTGTTAAAGTCAAGGTGCTAGGTGTTGGATACTTTTTTAAAACAGGTCACCAGTGTTAAAGTCAAGGTGCCAGGTTTGGATACTTTTTTAAAACAGGTCACCAGTGTTAAAGTCAAGGTGTCAGGCTTGGATGCTTTTTTTAAAACAGGTTACCAGTGTTAAAGTCAAGGTGTCAGGCTTGGATACTTTTTAAAACAGGTTACCAGTGTTAAAGTCAAGGGTGTCAGGCTTGGATACTTTTTTAAAACAGGTTACCGGTGTTAAAGTCAAGGTGTTAGGCTTGGATACTTTTTTAAAACAGGTTACCGGTGTTAAAGTCAAGGTGTCAGGCTTGGATACTTTTAAAACAGGTTACCAGTGTTAAAGTCAAGGTGTTAGGCTTGGATACTTTTTTTAAAACAGGTTACCGGTGTTAAAGTCAAGGTGTCAGGCTTTGGATACTTTTTTTAAAACAAGTTACCAGTGTTAAAGTCAAGGTGTCTGAGCTTGGATACTTTTTAAAACAGAAGTGACCAGTGTTAAAGTCAAGGTGTCAAGCTTGGATACTTTTTTGAAAGAGGTTTGCCAGGTGTTTTGATAAAACCATATTAAAGTCACGTGGTCACAAACATAATAACACGTCTATGTTGAACAATACCAACATTAATGAAATATCTACAGGGTGGCCCAGTAAGTCTCTACCCATCCATATATCTTATGTATCACCTAGTGTATCTGTGTACTATCCCTCATTCTCGTTGCATAATATTAGAAGCGTACTTTATCTAAATACGCTTTTCAAATGGGCTTATATCGGCCATATTTCTTTGAAAAAGAAACAAATTTATAATACATGCGTAATTGAATGTAACATAACATATGGATGGATAGGAACTTACAGGCCACCCTGTACATTTATGTTGTTTGTTGTTTTGAGTTTTTAATTTCGCGCAAAGCTACATGGGGGCTATCTGCGACTACACTTAAATAACCATAGTTCACTAAACTATCACTAACAAAACAACGCATCTGATTAACGTTAGCTTAGATACCCGATACCTGGCCCATTTTGGCTAGCTTATTTGTTGTTAAGCCACAATGGGCTTTATTGTACTGTGCCCACCACAGGTATTGAAACTTGAAGTTGGATGGTAAAGTGCGAAAGCAGTGACGTATATTGAAGAGTTGGCCACAGTAACAAAGTAAAGTTTCCTTAGTCATGTTGTGAAACTTACAAATCCTCGAAACTTAGTGCTAACTGACTGAAAAAACATGCAATCTACAAAGTTAGAGTATGTTTTATTCAAACGATTTTGAGCCTCAACATGTCGCTACAGTTTATGTCACCATGACTGAATATGTTTTTCTGACAGCCATGCATCTTGCAAAAGGTTCCGTGGTAAGGTTGTCATGTCCAAAATACAGTAGGTAATCCTTTCTGCTTTCCGTAATCTATTTAACGGATGTTTTCCTGGTGTCCTCTTGAACAGTCTGCTTGCAAAATATGTATCGGCAGTGTGTCTGGCAATTTAGCTAATATGTATTATTACAGAATAACTCAAATATTCGTTATACTTTCCAGCTGTTTGTAGAATGTGATGGAAGAGCTTTTGTAGACATGACTTTTATCACTATTCCAGAACGAGTCCTATTTTGATTAGGCTGTGTACGTTTGTTTGAGACACGTGGATGGTCTTTGCTATTAACCTTTTTACTCGTTCATTGTCATGTTTCAAAATACTGTACTTCGCTAGTCACGGTTGGAGTACGACTTGTTGAACTCCAATTTCTGGATGGCTCTGAAACCCTAAATTGATCCATATTCGTATGTTTTCAAATGCCGTTGAGTACAATAGATATCATAGTCTTGGAAATACCAAATTTCCAATCCTGATATCTGCTTGTGATCTGACATTTTCGATTGTAACAGATATTTGTGATCTAAGTGCCAAACAAAGACAAAATGTAGTTCCGATACACGACCATTTATCGCAGCTTTGTATCCTCCATTGTTGTAATATGCTAATCCACACATTCAAAAGCGTTTTAATATAACTCTCTATAGTTATTATATGCAAAAATCATATACATTTTGTGGCAAGAACAAATCATGTTACTTCACTGAGATATGTTTTTTTATAAAGCGTCCTAAGTATTATATTACATAAAGATCAGGTTTGAACTTAACGTTACTTGGATTCTAACATAGTTCACACGTCTAAGTCCATGTTCTAACAGTTTTGACATGACGACAAGAGTGTCGTGTGTACAGTGTGACTGTATTTACTAAAAATAATTAGGATATAATAGCCTAAAAGAAATATTTTAATAATTTACACAGCGCATCAAACGGAAATTGTTAAATCACGTTTGTCCTTTAACTGTTCTTTTATACCATCAAATAGAAAGAGAAGTAAAATATTTAGAGTTCAGATTTTTCAATAATAAATCTCTTGAAGAAAGAGGTGTTCTTAAAGATTTATCAACACACGTCAAGTTTTCTTGTGGCGTCAAGGGGTTTGTTTAATTGAATCCGCCGACACTAGGTGAGACAAAAAGAAAGACTAAGCGGAAGCCGTTAGATCAGGTGGCCTGAGAACAAACTGTAATCTTTCCCCAGATCTCCAACCGTCACCTGGAGTAGCGGATCGATACACGGGTGATTTATGACGAGACGGATAACGATGTTTTCACTATATGATCCTCCGCACACTACTGGACGTACAGTTTAAACGTCGTTTGTCAACCGTCTACAGAGCTCTTTAACCGCCAACGTCTAATTTTACTCGGGTCTCTAATATGCTACATAATGACTTGGCTATTTAGCAGGGACTTTGAGAAAGAACATAAGCACGCACTAATTCTTATGATATCCTTTATATTAACGGCAGCGCCTCATAACGGTCCAAATATATGTCCATCAAACAGACAACTTCTCAAGGAATAACGTTTATAGTTGATATAAACCTCTTAAGCAAAGCATTAAAAAAAAAGACATTTATTTTATATAACGAGTGAAATTATGCAAGATCGTGACGGTTGAGAAGCGAGTTGGATGGTTGGGTTTCATCTGACGATTTCTAGTTTTATAGAACGTTTGATACAGTAAATTATTTTCGTCAATAAATGTCTAGTGTAATTTCAAGTTTCATGGCATTGGAATGTGTACAGTTAAACCATACGGCGCTTATCCAGGGGAACCAGTTTATTTTATAGTTCTGATTTACATTCGAAGTTCTAAGAAAATATAAAAACAAGAAAGAGTGCGAAAGTATAATACTAAATTAGTAACAGTTCATAGCACGTGGTGTCGCCTAGCGTTTAGAGCCACATTTATCGACTCTGAACAATTTTCATAATATACAGAAAAGTATGCGCCTCCTATTCATTGTACCTTATTCTACAATATTCAAATACAAGAACAAAGGAAAACTAGCGATACAGAAAGCTGTGCAATTTGAGACGTTTCAGTGGTTATGTTAGTGCATAATAAATTGTTTGTTTGTTTTTAAACACAGAGATAACTTAAACGATTTGTGCTCTAACCTTCGCATGCCCGTCGCACCAAACATGCTCGCCCTTTCAGTCGTGGGGGCGTTATAATGTGCAATCAATCTCACTATTCGCTGGTAAAAGAGTAGCCTAAGAGTTGGCGGTGGGTGGTGATGACTAGCTGCCTTCCCTCTAGTCTCACACTGCTAAATTAGGGACGGCTACCGCAGTTAGCCCTTGTGTAGCTTTGAACGAAATTCAGAAACAAAGAAACAAAACCCTCCGCAGGTATCCAGCCCCGAATTTTAACGCTATAAATCCTCGTTGATTGGCATAAAATGTGTGGAAAAGCACCTGAATTGCAGGTTAATTTGTTTTTATTACATTCATCTGAATGCGTCCATTTTGGATTAAAAATCAAAGGTGTGTAAATAGTATCTTCTTATATCTGTCCTTTGTCTGCTACAAGCTGAGAGACCATTCACTCAATAGTCCAGCCCAACTGTAAAATTATGGTATTACATAAAGGCCTCTTCGACAGAGGCTTGTAGCAGACAAAGGATAGATATGAAATGACATTCTACATGTTTGTTATTTCGAATCAAAATTAATCTAGAGTAGGTAAATTAAAGGGAACGAATAAAATAACAACAAAAATATCAAATGTTTGCGCTATTTTCAATCCAATATTTATAGACCGATTTTATCCATTGTTTTGCCACTTGTGGCAATCATTGACAGTGGAAGATAATATCTTCCATGTGTCAAGTCAACACTTTTAATTTGTGGTAAACAGTGAGAGTAAATCATCCAGTGTATGATGTGAAACTGGTCTCTTACATCGTAACCACCATTTAGCAGTGAATGCTTTCATTGTTTCTAGGTCCCATAGTTGTTTACAATATTTTATGTTAAGTATTGTCAACAGAACTTGACATGCCAGTTATAGTATTCTGTTGGGTTTTGTTTTATGGAACTACTATATTCTGGAGTTTCCAACAATAACCATGGATGATATGACACAAATTTATATTATTACTGTTAAAAATTTACCTGTTAAAAAGAGAACATACTAAAAATAACGGGCTAACACGAAACGGTTTTACGAGAAGCAAACGCTTTAGGAAGACAAAATGTATCTGGAACAGTGACGGGGAGAGATTCGAACCTAGAACCCCATTTCTCTATTATTCCAGAGAATAAAATAGAGCCAATTACGACGATGCTTCATTTAGGTAGGAACCAAATTAAAAAACAAATAGAAAGAGGTGTTATTTTCTTTACACGAAAATCGCAAGATAATTATTCCCACTGGAACATTATTTTTGTTTGTTTTAGAATTTCGCGCGAAGCTACTCGAGGGCTATCTGCGCAATCTTTTCCTAATTTAGCAGTGTAAGACTAGATGGAAGGCAGCAAGTCATTACCACTCACCGCCGACTCTTGGGCTTCTCTTTTACCGAAGAATAGGGGGATTGACCGTCACATTATAACGCCACCACGGCTGAAAGGGCGAGCATGTTTGGTGCAAAGGGGATTCGAACCCGCGACCCTCTTATTTCGAGTCGAACGCCTTAACCCATCTGGCCATACCGGTAAATAAACCTAACCCAAAACCGCTAATGTTAGTGTATATTATATTTCTCAAGGCAGTCGTCACGATGTCTGACTGATCTAAAATGCTCCAGCCTGGCCAGGTGGTTAAGGCACTTGACTTGTAATCTAAGGGTCACGGGTTCGAATCCCGTCACACCAAACATGCTTGCCCTTTCAGCCGTGGGGGCGTTATAATGTGAGGGCTAATCTCATTATTCGTTGATAAAAGAGTAGCTCAAGAGATGGCGGTGAGTGGTGATGAATAACTGCCTTCCCTGTAGTCTTAAACTGCTAAATTAGGGACTGTTAGCGCAGGTAACATTCGTGTAGCTTTGCGCGAAATTTGAAACAAATCAAACCTGATCTAAAATAATCATAAGAAAGGAACATTTCCATTTAACCTTTCAAACTCAAATTAAACTAATTTTATGTCTTTGTTATAAAATCGTTATTTTATTCCTAGAAATAAGCCGATTCGAAGCTAATCTTTCATAATGATTAGAACGTATTATTTTGTATATTTAATGAACTGTTCTAAATGAAAACATAAGTTCGCATCAGGTACGAATGTCCGTGTGATGTTCGGATGGGAATTGTTGTTACAGTCGGTGCCAGTTATCATCAGCTTAGCTAGTTCGAGTATTATAGGACTTGTTAACCAGTGGAGTGGGCTGAGACAGTTTAATTATGTGTCTCGAATGTTTTGTTGTAAAGGAAAATTGGTTCGAAACAACCTTCCTTCTATTTAAGGTTCGAGTTGTTGAAAATAATTAATTTCACCCGTTGTCGAGATCCGAAATTACATAAAAACAAAATCGACTTGAAATTAAATTCATCGTTTCAATAGTTGGTTACTAATATTACACAAACTTGTCTTTGCACGTGTTTTATTCTAAAGATTTACATTTATTCATCAAGCACTGCAGAAAATAACGTAATTATTCTACAGCGCTCTCTGGTAGCATCATTTGTTATATTCTTAAACGCGATGAATGTAATTGTTTTTTTTTTTTAATTTCGTACAGAGCTACACGAGGGCTATATGCGCTAACCGTCCCTAATTTAGCGGTGTAAAACTAGAAGAAAGACAGCTAGTCATTACCACCCACCGCCAACTCCTGGGCTACTTTTACCAACGAATAGTGGGATTGACAATCACTTTATAACGTCCCCACGGCTGAAAGAGCGAGATTGTTTTGGAGTGACGGGGATCCGAACCTGCAATTGAATGTAATGAAATCTGAAACAATAACATTTTTAGGCTACTACGCGCAACACAAATTCGTAGACTACGCTATTTTAACATTTAATTTTAAACAATGCTGCGTACGACATACAAAGTTTCTTGTTAAAATCTATATTTAAATGTGTTTTTTAAATATTTACTTTTAAACTAACAAATTAACTCATATATAATATTAAAGTTTGATTTATATTTGATTCTAAACTTACTGACATAAATTCATAAAATAATAGTTCAACATAGATTTGAATGCAAATCAATAAACGAGATGGGTCTTTGACCCATGACTTGGATAAGAGAACACATAAGCAACACCCGTCTTACATATATTAGGTTGTTATATGGAATTTGTTTTCTTTAACACAAAGCTACACAATGACCTCTCTACCCTCTGTCCACTGCGGGAACTCGAACTCTGGAATTTAGAACTTTTCTCCGAAACCGCTGACCCATCAAGACGATGCATCGTTTTGTGAGCGAGGCCCGGCATGGCCTTATGGTTTGGGAACAATAATAATATCACTAGAAAATCTCGTAATCTGAGGGTCGCGGGCTCAAATCCCCGTCACACCAAATATGTTTACCCTTTCAGGCGTAGGGAGGTTATAATGTGTCGGCCAATCCCACTATTTGTTGGTAAAAGAGTAGCCCAAGAGGTGGTGGTGAGTGGTGATGACTAGCTGCCTTCCCTCTTGTCTTACACTGCTAAATTAGGAACGGCTAGCCCTGATATCCCTCGTCTAGCTTGCGCGAAATTCAAAAAAATTTTGTGACCGTGAATGATTACTAAGAAAAGAAATGAAAAACTAACCAATTAAAAGTAAATGTATAACAATTAAAAGTAAATGTATAACAATTAAAAGTAAATGTGTAACAATTAAAAGTAAATGTATAACCATTTAAAGTAAATGTGTAACAATTAAAAGTAAATGTATAACAATTAAAAGTAAATGTGTAACAATTAAAAGTATATGTATAACAACTAAAAGTAAATGTGTAACAATTAAAAGTAAATGTATAACAAATAAAAGTAAATGTGTAACAAGTAAAAGTAAATGTATAACAATTAAAAGTAAATGTGTAACAATTAAAAGTAAATGTATAACAATTAAAAGTAAATGTGTAACAATTAAAAGTAAATGTATAACAATTAAAAGTAAATGTGTAACAATTAAAAGTAAATATGTAACAATTAAAAAGTAAATGTGTAACATTTTTGTCCACAACAGAATATTTCTTGAGAAACAATTAGAAAAATGGAAACAATATTCAAAGAAAGAAAAAAACAACCTTCAGACGTTTTGAACTTTGCAAATCAAATAAACACAACATAACCAAAGAAAACTCTCTAGCTACTAACTAGGGAAACAAATATAAACAATCGCAAAATCAAAGAATCCCTACTTATACAGCAACTAAAATCAAAATTAAACCAATATAAAGAAACATCCTTATACCTATACGCATTGTTCCCCGCTGGTACGGCGGTAAGTCTACGGATTTACAACGCTAAATTCAACGGTTCGATTCCCTTGGTGGACTCAGCAGATAGCCCAATGTGGCTTTGCTATAAGAAAACACACATATACCATATTAATTAATAACCTAACATCCAGCTGCAACGCCCACTACATTTCCGTATCCGTTATATTATTGTCCCTTAGGCCTGTGCCCAGCAACGTTCAATTACAAACTCTGTCTTTGTTAACCTAAAGGTGACCTAGGAAGGTCGAAACGTTGTTCTCTGCTTTATTACTAAAAGTGTTAACACCTATACCAGCCGTCCTGAGGTACACAGATATGTGCTCCAAGGAATCAAACCGTATTTAAAAGCGTTCAGTACTGACACTCAGCAGCAAGCCTGAGGGCTTGTAAAACTAAAAGTCAGATTCGATGTCCTGGTGCACAGCGTGCACATCGCGTAATATTAAGTTTCACCCGTGTGAGAAAAAAAAAACATCGTTTGTTTCGTTTTAATGACTCCCCACTGCGCAGATAAGGTAACTTAAGTTTCACACTAAAGCAACGGCATTTGGGGTTTTTGTATTTATGGCAACATTACTACAAATATTTACCGCCATTCGAACCGTCGAACTGCAGACAAGTTCCCAGTAGCAACCTACCCGTGTTGCCATTACAACGCACTCACAGCTTAAAGAACGGGGAACAGATAGAGAGCTTTACCATAGGGTTAATAGTCTGTATTTTAATGACTTAACAGAAAAATATTTTGTAAGCTTTTGATTTAAATTAGTGAAATTAAGATAAGGAAAACAGCAGTCATGTTGTTTCTCATGAAAGTAAAATAGTCCAGAAGGTGGCAAATATTCTCAGATTAGCTCACCAGCAAAAAGCCAGCTTTAGCTATAATATTCAGATTAGCTCACCAGCACAAAGCCAGCTTTAGCTATAATATTCAGATTAGCTCACCAGCACAAAACCAGCTTTAGCTATAATATTCTCAGATTAGCTCACCAGCACAAAGCCAGCTTTAGCTATAATATTCAGATTAGCTCACCAGCACAAAGCCAGCTTTAGCTATAATATTCAGATTAGCTCACCAGCACAAAACCAGCTTTAGCTATAATATTCTCAGATTAGCTCACCAGCACAAAGCCAGCTTTAGCTATAATATTCAGATTAGCTCACCAGCACAAAACCAGCTTTAGCTATAATATTCAGATTAGCTCACCAGCACAAAGCCAGCTTTAGCTATAATATTCAGATTAGCTCACCAGCACAAAACCAGCTTTAGCTATAATATTCAGATTAGCTCACCAGCACAAAGCCAGCTTCAGCTATAATATTCAGATTAGCTCACCAGCACAAAACTAGCTTTAGCTATAATATTCAGATTAGCTCACCAGCAAAAAACCAGCTTTAGCTATAATATATGACTTTATCAAATCAACTTTATCTTTCATTTCAGCTCTCGGAGGTCAATCGGAAAATTCTTTTGAGCCGGAATTTGCCGAACCGATCCCGAACATAACTGTTTCAGCCGGAAGAGATGTGAGCATTCCTTGCGTAGTGGACCACTTGGGATCTTACCGGGTGAGTTCATTTATTACCTGTTCTGTCGCTCAACAATAGCGGAGTTGTAAAACAGTGTATGAAAATAAAAATATTTTAATTATTTTTCACGAACAACAAAGGTATTGTTTTCACTCTTGTGTGTGTGTGTCTAGAAACACGACAGGAAATTGGTTTTATCGTGTGTGTGTGTTGGGTGAAAACACTACAAGCGAACCATGTTCACTCGTGTGTGTGGAAACACAGCGAAGATTTTGTTTTGTGTGTAAACACGGTGAGGTCATTGCTTTCACTGTGTAAGAAGATTGTTTTCTTCTGAGTTCAATCAAATTTGGGTCAAGGACTGATTGTCTCTGAGGAAACTCTAGACTTACATACAAAAGCTTTATGTGATTTCGACCAGTAATAAACAAAATCTTACATAATTTTCAACTAATATATTAGAGGGTTGTAGTTTATTTGTTTCAAATTCGCGCAAAGCTACACGAGGGCTAACTATGACGGTCATCTATAATTCAGCAGTGATAGACTAGATTAAAGGAAACTAGTGAATATCACTCACCACCAACTCTTAGACTATTCCTTTGCCAACAAACAGGTGGATTGACAGTTTCTTTATAACGTTCTCATGGCTGAAAGGGCGAACATATTCAGTTGACCGGGATTCGAACAAGTGACTCTCAAAATGCGAATCAAACATCCAAACCAACAGACCAGTCCGGGTCTTATAATAGAAGGGGAGAAAGTTAGCCAACCATGTTTACTGCCAACTTTTTGGCTGACTTAATGGAATAGTGGGATTTTCCTGTCTTGGTCACAGACACACATGCGGCCTTGAAGCGTAGGGCGCATTTATATGACAACGGGTCTTTAACCATAAATCTTTGGAATCACAGTCTTGAGATACTAATACCTTCGGAATTTCATAAAAAAACGGCAGAATAATTTAAATTAACTACCGTTTGATTGTATGTTCACTGTTCTTTTTTACATTCTATGAGTAAATAGGTTTTATATTAAAAATATTATTTCTTTTGTTCACTAAAGAAATGAAAATATTCATTTATTATAATTAACACAACCTTAGTTCATACTCTGGTAGAAACTTTTCTTGCAGTTAATAACATGAATAACGCCTCAACCATTATTATTTATCCCAGCAAGCCGGGTGAGTTCTGATATTATGCGAAAGGCCTCGTGGACTCTTAAGTATAGACGTAGTTTGAATAAAATATTATTAGAGGCCCGGTATGGCCAGGTGATTAAGGCACTCGACTCACAATCCAAGGGTCACGGGTTTGAATCCCCGTCACACCAAAAATAGTCGCCTTTTCAGCCGTGGGAGCGTTATAATGTGAAGGTGAATCCCACTATTTGTTGATAAGAGAGTAGCCCAAGAGTTGGCGGTGGGTGGTGATAACCAGCTGCCTTCCCTCTAGTCTTACACTGCTATATTAGGGACGGCTAGCGCAGATAACCCTTGAGTAGCTTTGCACGAAGTTCAAAACAAACCGATCCATATTATTAGGTACTATTCTCTGCTTATACTTGTGGGTTTTAAATTGCACATTTGTAGCTATAAGTGCTTTCCACACAAGCAAAATAATGTTTAGAAATGTTAAATCATATCTTAAACAGAGGTGGAAATTTATGTCTATTAGGTAACCAGACCTAACGAGGCCAAACGGCGTGGGTGTCGTCATTGTGAAACATTAAGATAGTAACAAGAGGATAATTTGATGTAACGGTAACAAAGATAAAATTAATGGTGAGATGTTTAGAGGCCTCTGACTACAGGGAGATGTTTACAGTGAGATACACAGATATCTATGTCTTAAAAAGTAAGGTAATTACAATGAGACATACAGATACTCATGGTTCAGATAGAAAGATGTTTACAGTATCGTATAAGGTACCCATGCCTTAGATAGAAAGATGTTTACATTTGTAAAGTGTGTTTAGAATGTAGATCTTCTCTGACAGAAACTTGCATAGTGTGTTTAGAATGTAGATCTTTACTAATAGAAACTTGTAAAATGTGTTTAGAATGTAGATCTTCCATGACAAAAACTCGTAAAGTGTGTTTAGAATGTAGATCTTCTCTAACAAAAACTTGTAAAGTGTGTTTAGAATGTAAATCTTCTCTAACAGAAACTTGTAAAGTGTGTTTAGAATGTAGATTTTTTCTGACAAAACTTGTATAGTGTGTTTAGAATGTAGATTTTCCCTGACAAAACTTGTATAGTGTGTTTAGAATGTAGTTCTTCACCAATAGAAACTTGTAAAATGTGTTTAGAATGTAGATCTTCTCTAACAGAAACTTGTAAAGTGTGTTTAGAATGTAGATTTTTTCTGACAAAACTTGCATAGTGTGTTTAGAATGTAGATCTTCTCTGACAGAAACTTGCATAGTGTGTTTAGAATGTAGATCTTTACTAATAGAAACTTGCATAGTGTGTTTAGAATGTAGATCTTTACTAATAGAAACTTGCATAGTGTGTTTAGAATGTAGATTTTTTCTGACAAAACTTGTAAAGTGTGTTTAGAATGTAGATCTTCTCTGACAGAAACTTGCATAGTGTGTTTAGAATGTAGATCTTTACTAATAGAAACTTGCATAGTGTGTTTAGAATGTAGATTTTTTCTGACAAAACTTGTAAAGTGTGTTTAGAATGTAGATCTTCTCTGACAGAAACTTGCATAGTGTGTTTAGAATGTAGATCTTTACTAATAGAAACTTGTAAAGTGTGTTTAGAATGTAGATTTTTTCTGACAAAACTTGTAAAGTGTGTTTAGAATGTAGATCTTCTCTGACAGAAACTTGCATAGTGTGTTTAGAATGTAGATCTTTACTAATAGAAACTTGTAAAGTGTGTTTAGAATGTAGATTTTCCCTGACAAACCTTGTATAGTGTGTTTAGAATGTAGATCTTTACTAATAGAAACTTGTAAAGTGTGTTTAGAATGTAGATTTTTTCTGACAAAACTTGTAAAGTGTGTTTAGAATGTAGATCTTCTCTGACAGAAACTTGCATAGTGTGTTTAGAATGTAGATCTTTACTAATAGAAACTTGCATAGTGTGTTTAGAATGTAGATCTTCTCTGACAGAAACTTGCATAGTGTGTTTAGAATGTAGATCTTTACTAATAGAAACTTGTAAAGTGTGTTTAGAATGTAGATTTTTTCTGACAAAACTTGTATAGTGTGTTTAGAATGTAGATCTTCACTAATAGAAACTTGTAAAATGTGTAAAACTTGTAAAATGTTTCTTACAGACAAACTGGTCCATAACATATAATACGACAGACTGTTTGATATACAAAGAAAACCAAAAAGACAAACACAAACACAAACAAACTGGTGGATCGTTTAGTTACAACAACTAAACTGAAACATCATAATTGTAGGCCCAAGTATTAATGTATTAGTGCGTGTTTGTAGGTTACAAACTAATTTATTTCTAGTTTTAATCACCAAATCCTAATACCTAAATTACGTTTTCTCACTGGAGAGCTGATCGATTAAAATAATTTTCTTAAATTATAGTGGCGCCATCTAGTGAACGTATATTTTATAATGTGCTGAGTTGCATCCACGTGCTGGTTTAAAGATGCAGCTAAGCTATGTGAATTTTATATCATTTTGCAATTACTTTAAACAAAATATTATTTTCTGTACTATAACTAATTATAGGGTTATATTAAAGTTATGAAAGTATTCAGGAAATATTGTTTTCTTTTAAAATATCCAACATAATACACATACGTATGTATTGAGCACCACAACACGAAATTGTTTCTTTATTAAATATATTTGATGAAAATGTATGGTTTCTCCTGTATCCGAATTTTAAATTATATTCTTATCAACCTTTCTTTGAAAGCAAATGTCCAATGACTGTATGTACTTAGCTGACGAATCGATTAGGTGAAACCTAACAAGTAATCTTATTTTACCCTGAGGTAGTTCATAGTTAGCCATAAGGTATACCACAAATCATAATATTATTATTTTAAATTAACTCTTGCACGACGTTCTCTACTGATATTTAACAAGACCAATATTTCGCTGTTCTATCAGTTAATGGCTGCACATTTCTCTGAATAGACTGAAATTTTAACTTGAAATTGTTGAGAGATAATTTTCGGAAGTCATCAAACAAGCGTTGAGTAAAATTTATTAAACATTGTTGTACTTAAATTATTAGCATCTAGCGACACTCAGCGGTAAATCAGCAAGATTATAACGCTAAAAGCTAGATTTCGATTCCAACGAGGCAGGGTATCTTTAGACACCTCCAAAAACTATCTCATTTGGAAATTATTTTTGTTATTTGAAAGTAATCATGTTACGTGAAGGTATATATTTATTAAATTAAACATATTTTATTACTTACTTGTAAAATGTCATCAAATTTGATTCTTGACTTCTAGAGGTCATTAGACTTGAATCTTAATAGCTGGAGATCATTAGGTTTGGTTCTCGACTTCTGAAGGTCATTAGGTTTGATTATTGACTTCTGGAGATCATTAGGTTTGGTTTTCGACTTCTTCAGGTCATTAGGTTTGATTTTCGACTTCTGGAGGTCATTAGGTTTGATCCATGACTTCATAGAGATGATAGGATTGGATTTTTTTTCAGTATATCTATTGAAGGTGAATATATTTAAGTTTGGCATATACATCCTAACTGTACACATCTGTATATAAACTGTATATAAATGATACAGAAAATGACATTCGTGGAAAAATACCGATGTGAACACAGATATCCAGGAAACTTTCGCCTCGTCACCGTGAACTCAGGATAGGGGTGATTCAAGAAAACCGAGAGGACTTGTCATAATATTCGTGTATAAGATGGAGGTTTTCTTTAAATAACGTAGAAAAACATTTGAAAATAACTCTAAAAACACAATGATGTCAAAAAGTGGAACAAAGATGGCTTTCATTTTCAAATATCAGCGTTGTAAAACATAAATAATATAAAATTCTACACACACCAGACACGTGGCTGAAGGAAATTGGTGTGGCTATCGTGTGAAACATTGTTACGTTGTGTTATGTGGCCGTTATAGAAAACACAAAAAAACGGTATTTCAAAATCTTGAAAAGTGTTTGCATAATATCTTCAGTTAGTATGTAATCAGTAACATAATATTTAAAATAAAAATTGCTCCAACGATGTGAAAGATTTATTATTAAAAAGTAAATCAATTTTTACTGTATTGAAACCCCACATACACTAAAATAGAATGTATACTTTAAATCAATGCATATTTTTAGATTAGCTATAGATACAAAGTACGAAGTTAATGAAAATATTAAAACACAATATAACAAAATTATTCTCATTAATACAAAATAAGTTACGAAGCAGAACTACGATAGGTATTGGTGTTCAATATACTAACCCTAACCACTTCATTTCTTAATTTTAACCTACTGTTCGGAGAGACTAAGACTAGCAGTTTGATTGTCGCTCTTATAACGCAACCACAGTTTAAGGGTGAATGGGAACTATTTTGTAGTTTCGCATGGATTCGAACCCGGGTCCATAGCTTCGAGATACAGAGTTAAAAAATACAGCTAATTTGTACCTCTTACAGAGAAAGAGAGATGGAGACAGACTATACCCTTCCTCTAAACAAAAACATATTCAGATACTAAGTTATCAATTAGAGCAATTTCAAAACGTTAGTTTGTAGTTATACGAATATACTGTCAATAAATTATCTGATAAACAAAAATATTTCAAGCTTGTACGTACCTTCACGTTATAGGTGCGCTGCAGTCGGGTTGATAGATGTTTCAGTATTTTAATTTACGAGTCAGTTCAGAGTATGTTGTTTATTTCTATACCCCCTCTAGTGGCACAGCGGCATGTATGCGGACTAACAATGCAAGAAGCTGGGTTTTGATACCTTCGGTGGACAGAATACAGATAGTTCAGCATAGTTTTGCGCTTAACTACATACACCTAAATAGAACGTATAAATTATAATTAGCAATATACGATTGTGTCAGAAGTCTTAGATTATAAACAGAAACATGTCATTAATTAGATTATCTGAACGTCTTATTCCAGATGTTGAAATCAATTATGAAAACGTGCAAAGTATCGTCGAGGCAAATTAACTTACAAGGACTTATGGATGTGTCGCTAATGTAAACGGGCTTTGGTCCATAAACTCTTACTCTGATTTGAAATTATTAGATCCTTATCTACTGAAATGTTAGACAATTTGTTCCTCTGGACCCTCCAGTATATCTCAGGTTTTATAAATTTGTAATGTGTTGTGTTGCCAGCTTGTTTGTTCACAGATAAGTTATGTTTTTCCTCTTTCTGGGGAAAGAATTTTTTTTTTTCAATAGTTATTTTAAAATAGTTGTTTCGTTCTTGTTTATTTTAACTTCTTAGCTACTGGTTAACTTATAAACTGCACGAAGTAGGTGGTATTTCCAACCTAATATACCCTTTTGAGACACTCTGTGTAACTGAACAGGTCGAATAATCTGAGGTCCAGTTAAAACCATCCTTGATTTAGAACTACTGACCAGACGGAGAGCAAATACACAGCCCTTGCATATACCGACTTGATCAGGAACGGATTTACCTGTCGCGGTCCGAATGTTGGACATTATGATTTATAGCAAAGCCGGTTCAAGAGTCTGTGCTTTAAGAGTGTTGTGTGTTTACGACTTTTATTATTTTATGGCTGTTAATGTGTTTTCCATATGACAAAATATTATTACATTATTTTTATTGTACATTTCTAATTTTTATTTCTTTCATACCTCTAGGTGGCGTGGATTCACACAGACAGATCTACTCTTTTAACCCTAGCTACGCGCGTAATCACAAGAAACTCTCGTTACCACGTGACACACAATAGCCACCGCACGTGGTGGTTACACATTAAACACGTACAGATGAGGGACAGAGGACAATACATGTGCCAAATCAACACCTCTCCCATGAAGAACCAAGTTGGCTACATAAAAGTAGTTGGTAAGCATTGGGTGTTTTTATTTAGGAAGAAATAGTCTTAGCTCTATGGATTTTCATTTTATTCGATGGAGGCGACCTAACGTCAGAAACATAGATAATGTATGTCATAAACCAGAAAGAAATGAACACCATGAGAAAAATAATAATTTTGGTAGCAGAATTGAACACAATTACATGAACGATTGTTTATTCTAGGGGATTACGAAACTTATGACGTCTAAGTTTTACGCACAAATCAAAGGTCAGTACGTAACATTGTTTCTCAGTATTCTTCAGTAAAAACCGCAGAATAGAACCAGATTTTTTGCACCTTTGTTTCTCTGTACAAACGACAGATCAGAACCAAACGTTGTGCACCTTCCTTCTTGTGTACAAATCACAGATCAGAACATATTGTTGTGTTCTTTTATTTCTGTTACAAACCAAAGAACAGAATCTATCATTGTGTCCCTTTGCATTTTGAGACAGAGCAATTGACCACAATATAAATTTGTCTTTTTACAAACCTTAAGGCACATTAGTTCAAACTATCGAGTGTTTAAGTGGAAGTAATTTAGTGACATTTTAATTTCACAAAACATCATATGTGTTTTTATTATTTGTTTTACAAAACATTCTATACATGATAAGAGCTGCATTATATTTCGCTTATGAGGCTTATGACAAAAACACTCATTACCACCAAAAGTGACAACAACACTGTATAGTGTATCTAGTAATAGACAACAACAGTACCAGGAACCCTGTATATTGTACCTAGTAATAGACAACAACAGTACCAGGAACCCTGTATATTGTATCTAGTAATAGACAACAACAGTACCAGGAACCCTGTATATTGTACCTAGTAATAGACAACAACAGTACCAGGAACCCTGTATATTGTATCTAGTAATAGACAACAACAGTACCAGGAACCCTGTATATTGTACCTAGTAATAGACAACAACAGTACCAGGAACCCTGTATATTGTACCTAGTAATAGACAACAACAGTACCAGGAACCCTGTATATTGTATCTAGTAATAGACAACAACAGTACCAGGAACCCTGTATATTGTACCTAGTAATAGACAACAACAGTACCAGGAACCCTGTATATTGTATCTAGTAATAGACAACAACAGTACCAGGAACCCTGTATATTGTATCTAGTAATAGACAACAACAGTACCAGGAACCCTGTATATTGAATCTAGTAATAGACAACAACAGTACCAGGAACCCTGTATATTGTATCTAGTAATAGACAACAACAGTACCAGGAACCCTGTATATTGTATCTAGTAATAGACAACAACAGTACCAGGAACCCTGTATATTGTATCTAGTAATAGACAACAACAGTACCAGGAACCCTGTATATTGTATCTAGTAATAGACAACAACAGTACCAGGAACCCTGTATATTGTATCTAGTAATAGACAACAACAGTACAAGGAACCCTGTATATTGTATCTAGTAATAGACAACAACAGTACCAGGAACACTGTATATTGTATCTAGTAATAGACAACAACAGTACCAGGAACCCTGTATATTGTATCTAGTAATAGACAACAACAGTACCAGGAACCCTGTATATTGTACCTAGTAATAGACAACAACAGTACCAGGAACCCTGTATATTGTATCTAGTAATAGACAACAACAGTACCAGGAACCCTGTATATTGTACCTAGTAATAGACAACAACAGTACCAGGAACCCTGTATATTGTATCTAGTAATAGACAACAACAGTACCAGGAACCCTGTATATTGTACCTAGTAATAGACAACAACAGTACCAGGAACCCTGTATATTGTACCTAGTAATAGACAACAACAGTACCAGGAACCCTGTATATTGTATCTAGTAATAGACAACAACAGTACCAGGAACCCTGTATATTGTATCTAGTAATAGACAACAACAGTACCAGGAACCCTGTATATTGTACCTAGTAATAGACAACAACAGTACCAGGAACCCTGTATATTGTATCTAGTAATAGACAACAACAGTACCAGGAACCCTGTATATTGTATCTAGTAATAGACAACAACAGTACCAGGAACCCTGTATATTAAATCTAGTAATAGACAACAACAGTACCAGGAACCCTGTATATTGTATCTAGTAATAGACAACAACAGTACCAGGAACCCTGTATATTGTATCTAGTAATAGACAACAACAGTACCAGGAACCCTGTATATTGTATCTAGTAATAGACAACAACAGTACCAGGAACCCTGTATATTGTATCTAGTAATAGACAACAACAGTACAAGGAACCCTGTATATTGTATCTAGTAATAGACAACAACAGTACCAGGAACACTGTATATTGTATCTAGTAATAGACAACAACAGTACCAGGAACCCTGTATATTGTATCTAGTAATAGACAACAACAGTACCAGGAACCCTGTATATTGTACCTAGTAATAGACAACAACAGTACCAGGAACCCTGTATATTGTATCTAGTAATAGACAACAACAGTACCAAAAACCCTGTATAATGTACCTAGTAATAGACAACAACAGTACCAGGAATCCTGTATATTGTATCTAGTAATAGACAACAACAGTACCAGGAATCCTGTATATTGTATCTAGTAATAGACAACAACAGTACCAGGAATCCTGTATAATGTACCTAGTAATAGACAACAACAGTACCAGGAGTCCTGTATATTGTATCTAGTAATAGACAACAACAGTACCAGGAGTCCTGTATATTGTATCTAGTAATAGACAACAACAGTACCAGGAACCCTGTATAATGTACCTAGTAATAGACAACAACAGTACCAGGAGTCCTGTATATTGTATCTAGTAATAGACAACAACAGTACCAGGAGTCCTGTATATTGTATCTAGTAATAGACAACAACAGTACCAGGAACCCTGTATATTGTATCTAGTAATAGACAACAACAGTACCAGGAAATCTGTATATTGTATCTAGTAATAGACAACAACATTACCAGGAATCCTGTATATTGTACCCAGTAATAGACAACAACAGTACCAGGAGTCCTGTATATTGTATCTAGTAATAGACAACAACAGTACCAGGAGTCCTGTATATTGTACCTAGTAATAGACAACAACAGTATCAGAAATCCTGTATATTGTATTTAGTAATAGACAACAACAGTACCAGAAATCCTGTATATTGTATCTAGTAATAGATAACAACAGCATCAGAAATCCTGTATATTGTACCTAGTAATAGACAACAGCAGTATCAGAAATCCTGTATATTGTATTTAGTAATAGACAACAACAGTACCAGAAATCCTGTATATTGTATCTAGTAATAGATAACAACAGTACCAGGAACCTTGTATATTGTACCTAGTAATAGACAACAACAGTACCAGAAATCCTGTATATTGTACCTAGTAATAGATAACAACAGTATCAGAAATCCTGTATATTGTATTTAGTAATAGACAACAACAGCATCAGAAATCCTTTGTATTGTATCTAGTAATAGATAACAACAGTATCAGAAATCCTGTATATTGTACCTAGTAATAGACAACAACAGCATCAGAAATCCTTTGTATTGTATCTAGTAATAGATAACAACAGTATCAGAAATCCTGTATATTGTACCTAGTAATAGACAACAACAGCATCAGAAATCCTGTATATTGTATCTAATAATAGACAACAACAGTATCAGGAACCCTGTATATTGTACCTAGTAATAGACAACAACAGTACCAGAAATCCTGTATATTGTACCTAGTAATAGATAACAACAGTATCAGAAATCCTGTATATTGTATTTAGTAATAGACAACAACAGCATCAGAAATTCTGTATATTGTATCTAATAATAGACAATAAGAGTATCAGGAACCCTGTATAATGTATTAACATTCAGTACAGCGTTCTGTACACAGATTTGTCTGTTTATCATAGTAAATTCCAAGGAAATTTCAGTCATTACAGAACAAATAACCAAGATATTAGGAACATGACGTTTTATTACAATAATGACCTCTTTCTAGATGTAAGGATATTATGGAAATTAGGTATTTAAAAAGTGATTGAGAAATGTTGTGGAATAAATTATAAATATGTTTATACAATTTTGTATCCATTCACTTCAAGTTTCGTCGAATTCATTTTACAAATTGTTTTTAGTGACGTCATGTTCTAAATAATGGAAATCTGAGCTATCACCAGTTATTCAACTTGCCGGTTTTCTAAACAGGACAAATCAAGTTTATATTTTGATTTTTTTAAATTAATTAACCAAACAATAACCGGCAAGCTGTAAAAGTGCAATGTTTTATTTTAAAATTGGATAAGCTTTATGATTTGGTTGTTTGTGGGTTTCAGGATATTACAGCGAACTTACACAAGAGATGTATACACTAGCTGTCCCTAATTTTCAAGTGATGATTTGGTTGTTTGTGGGTTTCAGGATATTACAGCGAACTTATACAAGAGATGTATACACTAGCTGTCCCTAATTTTCAAGTGATAGACTAGATGGTTAGCACCTTGTCAACTGCACCCACTGTTAAACCTTATACACTCCAATATAATAGTAAGAAGTGACTGTCACTCATATAACGCACCAATATCCTTAAAGTGCGGAGAGCTGTTTCTGTCGGTAAAGGATTTGTTTTGCTATATGATTAGGCACAAAGCTACACGATGGGTTATCTCTGGTCTGCCCACCACATATGGGTGGTGAAACCCATCTATTGAAACCCACTTTTTCGCGGTGTAAGTTAGCAGACATACAACTGTGCAAATAGAGGAGAGGCATCAGTGAGGGGGCATGAACCATGATACCTCAGTTAACATAACTTTGCATATTAGCCGCTAGTAGTAACTAGGCCTAAATTAACTGGTGTTTTATAGGTAGAATGTCGTTCCATTCTGGTGTGAAAGTTCCTCTAAAATGCAATTCTGGGCCAGGTGTGACTTCCAGTGTACCAGGACTGGTAATCTGACGGTGTGGGTTACATCTTGTTACTGCTCTACCCAATTATAACACCGAGAATTGAATGTAGGTCGAGACTGCGGATCACCAGATCTCATACACTTTGTGTAGTTTTGCGAGAAAAATTCTCAAACGAACAACAAAAGGATAGTTACCGAGAAGACCCGTCATTTTCAGAAATAGCTTAATTACGAGGCGTAAAAACTGCAGGAAAAACACTAATCGTCAAAATGTGACCGGAGTTAAAGTGTTTGAGAAGGATGCACATTATTACATCTGGATAACTTCACTTCACCCTCCCATTAATCAATTATACGCAACGATTTTAATTTGGGCTCGTCTTGTCATTGAGAACTTTGAAATTAAAAGCTAATGTCAGGCTTTGAAGTCGAGATTAAACCGACATGTTTGTCAGGTGTTTTCTAACAAGGAGACAATAAACAATATTTTAATTAACTTGTTATTGAGAGACGTAAACAAACAAAACTTGTAATTATAGCTGAGTTTTATTCGTAACGGAACTCTGTTCAGCACTCTGTTTGCTCACATGTCAAGAGAGCGCATGCGTTGTAGCAGATGGATCTGCGTCACTCAGATAACTGTTCCAGTGGTAGTTCTTTGTTCATGTTTGGAAAATGTAAATAGAATAATGCACACAAAATACATAAATCTATACTACAGCCTAACAAACAACAAAATACATTTTGGATTAAACAAACATGAAATTTGTTCTGATAAAATTATAGATTTACAAATTATTACTTTTAAAGTTTCAAACGTCAAACGAACAACATACATGATAATATTGCCTGAAACAATATTCACGAAAATATTGTTTGAAACAATATACGTGATAATGTTGTTTGTTTGTTTTGGAATTTCGCACAAAACTACTCGAGGGCTATCTGTGCTAGCCGTTTCTAATTTAGCAGTGTAAGACTAGGGGGAAGGCAGCTAGTCATCACCACCCACCGCCAACTCTTGGGCTATTCTTTTACCAACGAATAGTGGGATTAACCGTCACATTATACGCCCCCACGGCTGGGAAGGCGAGCATGTTTAGCGCGATACGGGCGCGAACCCGCGACCGTCGAATCACACGTCTTACGCGCTTGGCCATGCCAAGCCCCATAATAATGTTGTCTGGAACAATATACATAATAATACCGTCTGGAACAATAAACATGATAATATTGCCAAGAACAATATACATGATAATATTGTCTGAAACAATATACGTGATAATACTGTCTGGAACAATATACATAATAACACCGTCTGGAACAATAAACATGATAATATTGTCAAGAACAATATACATGATAATATTGTCTGGAACAATATACATGATAATATTGACTGTAACAATATACACGATAATATTGTCTGGAACAATATACGTGATAATATTGTCAAGAACAATATACATGATAATATTGACTGTAACAATATACACGATAATATTGTCTGAAACAATATACGTGATAATACTGTCTGGAACAATATACATAATAACACCGTCTGGAACAATAAACATGATAATATTGTCAAGAACAATATACATGATAATATTGACTGTAACAATATACATGATAATACCGTCTGGAACAATAAACATAATAATACCGTCTGGAGCACTAAACATGATAATATTGTCAAGAACAATATACATGATAATATTTTCTTAGATTGAGATATTTCTCATAATTTTTACTGTTTTTATTATCCAGTTGTTTCTTTAGAATAAACACTAAACTTTGTAATACCGATCATTACTGACGGTATACACAACACAATAATGTTATTAACTTTGTAATACCGATCATTACTGACTGTATACACAACACAATAATGTTACTAACTTTGTAATACCGATCATTACTGACGGTGTACACAACACAATAATGTTGTTAACTTTGTAATACCGATCATTAGCGATGGTATACAGAGCACTGTCATGTTATTTTCGATGCCTAACCATCATGTCATATTATTGTGACATTTTAACAGCCACCTTGAAGTACAGTAAACGACATAAGAAGGGGTCGCGTGAATCCTACCCTCCCTGAACTGAGTATTATGTTTTGTTTGTATCAGGTATGTTTATTCCTGAACTGCTGTTCGAAACCTGTCTTGTTTCTTCGAAAATTTGAAAGAAAGCTTTACATTGGAGGTCCAAAGTTTAACAGGGAAGGAGATATAAGAATGCACATATCTGAAAGTGCTTTATGTATACATTTTAAAACCTATTGTTTCTTACATCCATTCATAAAGAAATAGTAGAAACTTAGTTGAAGGCAATGTTACGATGCAGACCTTTGTTTTTGTTGTTTAGTTCTTTGTTGGTTACTTTCCACTCGAGTATGAAATCTCCTTGTTCCATGAAACATAACCAAGTGTAACCCAAGATTTAAGTAGTTTTTGGTTTTTTTTCTGTTACTGACATTTTACCCTAGAATGAAACTTACATTTTAAAACTTTTCTAAATATGGCATCGTTTTAAAATATGTTCGAAGAATTCGAAGAAGCGGCTTATATCTTTGAACTTTCTCATGCAATATGATTTTGAATTCTACGAGGCTTCTTTGTCTCTATCAGAAGCAGAAAAGAATGAGCCACTTGGAATAAGTTCCGAATTTCTATTTTTAAAGAACTGTGCATTAGGATCTATCTAATGGATAATGTATATAAAGAACTGTGCATTAGGATCTATCTAATGGATAATGTATATAAAGAACTGTGCATTAGGATCTATCTAATGGATAATGTATATAAAGAACTGTGCATTAGGATCTATCTAATGGATAATGTATATAAAGAACTGTGCATTAGGATCTATCTAATGGATAATGTATATAAAGAACTGTGCATTAGGATCTATCTAATGGATAATGTATATAAAGAACTGTGCATTAGGATCTATCTAATGGATAATGTATATAAAGAACTGTGCATTAGGATCTATCTAATGGATAATGTATATAAAGAACTGTGCATTAGGATCTATCTAATGGATAATGTATATAAAGAACTGTGCATTAGGATCTATCTAATGGATAATGTATATAAAGAACTGTGCATTAGGATCTATCTAATGGATAATGTATATAAAGAACTGTGCATTAGGATCTATCTAATGGATAATGTATATAAAGAACTGTGCATTAGGATCTATCTAATGGATAATGTATATAAAGAACTGTGCATTAGGATCTATCTAATGGATAATGTATATAAAGAACTGTGCATTAGGATCTATCTAATGGATAATGTATATAAAGAACTGTGCATTAGGATCTATCTAATGGATAATGTATATAAAGAACTGTGCATTAGGATCTATCTAATGGATAATGTATATAAAAAACTGTGCATTAGGATCTATCTAATGGATAATGTATATAAAGAACTGTGCATTAGGATCTATCTAATGGATAATGTATATAAAGAACTGTGCATTAGGATCTATCTAATGGATAATGTATATAAAGAACTGTGCATTAGGATCTATGTAATGGATAATGTATATAAAGAACTGTGCATTAGAATCTATCTAATGGATAATGTATATAAAGAACTGTGCATTAGGATCTATCTAATGGATAATGTATATAAAGAACTGTGCATTAGGATCTATCTAATGGATAATGTATATAAAGAACTGTGCATTAGGATCTATCTAATGGATAATGTATATAAAGAACTGTGCATTAGGATCTATCTAATGGATAATGTATATAAAGAACTGTGCATTAGGATCTATCTAATGGATAATGTATATAAAGAACTGTGCATTAGGATCTATCTAATGGATAATGTATATAAAGAACTGTGCATTAGGATCTATCTAATGGATAATGTATATAAAGAACTGTGCATTAGGATCTATCTAATGGATAATGTATATAAAGAACTGTGCATTAGGATCTATCTAATGGATAATGTATATAAAGAACTGTGCATTAGGATCTATCTAATGGATAATGTATATAAAGAACTGTGCATTAGAATCTATCTAATGGATAATGTATATAAAGAACTGTGCATTAGGATCTATCTAATGGATAATGTATATAAAGAACTGTGCATTAGGATCTATCTAATGGATAATGTATATAAAGAACTGTGCATTAGGATCTATCTAATGGATAATGTATATAAAGAACTGTGCATTAGGATCTATCTAATGGATAATGTATATAAAGAACTGTGCATTAGGATCTATCTAATGGATAATGTATATAAAGAACTGTGCATTAGGATCTATCTAATGGATAATGTATATAAAGAACTGTGCATTAGGATCTATCTAATGGATAATGTATATAAAGAACTGTGCATTAGGATCTATCTAATGGATAATGTATATAAAGAACTGTGCATTAGGATCTATCTAATGGATAATGTATATAAAGAACTGTGCATTAGGATCTATCTAATGGATAATGTATATAAAGAACTGTGCATTAGGATCTATCTAATGGATAATGTATATAAAGAACTGTGCATTAGGATCTATCTAATGGATAATGTATATAAAGAACTGTGCATTAGGATCTATCTAATGGATAATGTATATAAAGAACTGTGCATTAGGATCTATCTAATGGATAATGTATATAAAGAACTGTGCATTAGGATCTATCTAATGGATAATGTATATAAAGAACTGTGCATTAGGATCTATCTAATGGATAATGTATATAAAGAACTGTGCATTAGGATCTATCTAATGGATAATGTATAACCATTTCATGTGCTATCAGCTCACTTCTTTTTCAATTACAAGCAGAGAATTTCAAAACGTATATCAATGTTTTATTTTTAAGTGGGGATTTTTTGTTCTCTGATCGAATATGTTTAGAAGCCTTTAGTTCGTAACAAACTTCGAGTTCTTTTTCTGTATGAAAGTGCCTCCACATATTGACGAAACACTCACGAGCAAAGACATTGACGTCAGGGAAGGAGATAATGTTAGCCTACTGTGCAGTTCCACAGGATCACCAGAACCAGAAATCACCTGGCGACGAGAGGACGGAGAACCCATCTCACTAGGTAGTGAAAAAGGTGAGTTGTGTTAATTAGAAACAAAACTTTAATTTAATATTAATTTTTCTTTGCACTTAAAATTTTGAAAAACAGAACGCAACGAAAGGATTATTAATATTATTAGCAAATACGAAACGTTTCTCACATAATCAGGAATGACAAGTAATGTTTAATATAATATTACATAGAGGTTGTTAGGTGCTGGCACAAGTAACCCGTATTCTATTAAGCACTACCCCGAATCCGTTTGGTATTCTAGAGAAATCAGAATAAAGTCTCGTAATCTATAATACTGAAGACACCCGCAAGTTCAGACCGGAGCTTGGATTATTTTAAATACCTAGCGATTTCTCTGTAATATATCAATTTTTTTATCTCGACATTTTAATGTTAATAATAACAATAAAGTTTCCCATTTGTTATAAGACTAGTAACCACGACAACGCTTTCTCATTTGTTAGTAAAACTAGTAACGATCTCACCTCTTTCCAGCTTGTTGTAAAACTGGTATCCGTAAGAGGGCTTTTCATTTGTTACTAAAACTAATAACCATGTCGACGTATTCCTACTTATTATAAGACTAGTAGCCATGACAACGCGTTTTCACTTTTTATAAGACTGGTAACCATGACAATGATTTATCACTTGTTATTAATAATTGTAACCATGTCAACGTTTTATTTCAAGTACTTTCCGTGGGCGGCAACTATCTCAATATAAGTAAGGTGAGTAGAATGCATATGGGAGCTTATCTCTGTATTGCCACCAATGGAATCCCGCCAGCCGTCAGTAAAAGGATTTTCCTTGGAATAAACTGTAAGCAATTTTCTATCTCTCATTATTTTCTTTCACTCTCTCTATCTTTCTTCTTGTTAATATGCAAAATATATTCTTTATTTTTAATTATTGTGGCTTTAACTTTTCCATAAGATAATATTTCCTCACATATATAAAAGTTGACACAACTTTTTAATTATGCAGTACAGCCTGCCATCTAGTGTAAACTACGTTAAACATTTTAAAATATGAGGATTGTTTATTCAGAGTTTTTGTGCCCCAGTTTGTCAGTGATAAATTTATGGATATTCAACAGTAAACTTGGGGTTCATTTTACATTTTTTCTGTTTATAATCCAACAATATGTTCTGTAGTCTAGATACCATGTTTACCTGTTTATAACTTAAGAATGTGTCCTGTATTCTAGATACCATGCTTTCCTGTTTATAACTTAAGAATGTGTCCTGTATTCTAGATACCATGTTTACCTGTTTATAACTTAAGAATATGTCCTGTATTCTAGATACCATGTTTATCTGTTTATAACTTAAGAATGTGTCCTGTATTCTAGATACCATGTTTACCTGTTTATAACTTAAGAATATGTCCTGTATTCTAGATACCATGTTTATCTGTTTATAACTTAAGAATGTGTCCTGTATTCTAGATACCATGCTTTCCTGTTTATAACTTAAGAATGTGTCCTGTATTCTAGATACCATGCTTTCCTGTTTATAACTTAAGAATGTGTCCTGTATTCTAGATACCATGTTTACCTGTTTATAACTTAAGAATGTGTCCTGTATTCTAGATACCATGTTTATCTGTTTATAACTTAAGAATGTGTCCTGTATTCTAGATACCATGTTTACCTGTTTATAACTTAAGAATATGTCCTGTATTCTAGATACCATGTTTATCTGTTTATAACTTAAGAATGTGTCCTGTATTCTAGATACCATGTTTATCTGTTTCTAACTTAAGAATGTGTCCTGTATTCTAGATACCATGTTTACCTGTTTATAACTTAAGAATGTGTCCTGTATTCTAGATACCATGTTTACCTGTTTATAACTTAAGAATGTGTCCTGTATTCTAGATACCATGTTTACCTGTTTATAACTTAAGAATGTGTCCTGTATTCTAGATACCATGTTTACCTGTTTATAACTTAAGAATATGTCCTGTATTCTAGATACCATGTTTATCTGTTTATAACTTAAGAATGTGTCCTGTATTCTAGATACCATGTTTACCTGTTTATAAATGTGTTATGAACAGGTAAATATGGTATCTAGAATACAGGACACATACTTGGGTTACGAGCATATAATAATAATACCTGTTTACAACCCACGAATGTGTTCTGTATTCTAAATACTATAATGATTATATCCTTTGTTCTAGTTAATGGATTTCTCACATCCTTGAAAAGGACACTTGTTTCCATTAATCTACAGGGTGTTCGGAAATTTACTGTACACTTATATATTTATTAACAGACATGTTTCAATACAGAATACAGGAGGTAAATATGAATGACAATTATAAACAATGTTGAAAGTGACCCCCGTTGGCATCAATACAGGCCTGGATCCTTCTTATTTTATTTCTAAACACCACTATCAGTTAATGTCTTGAAATAGTCTAATGAATGCTGATTACGAAACTGCACAGTGACTTTCCGAACACTCTGTAAAGATAATTGTTCTGTAGATTCCTAACACAGAAATCAAACGCTGTAATGATTCTTCTACTTGTTTTCAAGACTAAAACGTGTATTCGGTTGTTTTTTATCTGATATTTTAGTCTCTCCAATGATATGGATCCCAAACCAACTGATAGGAGCTCCACTGGGTACGGATGTCGTTCTGGACTGTCATCTTGAAGCTCATCCGACCTCCGTTACGTATTGGATGCGAGAATCTGGTGTTATCATAATATCAAATCAGAAATACGTGTCAGTTGATGTCAGTCAGAGAACTACAAGGGTCAACTTCGTCTGACCATCCGTGACCTCGAGCCTGATGACTACGGTACATACACTTGTGTGGCTAAAAATTCACTCGGCGAAACAGAAGGAGCAATTAGCTTATACGGTTGGTCATGTTCTCAGTTACCTAATGACCAGTATCATATAGTCACCAGTGTTGTTACTTTCTGACCAGTGATGTTTCTTAATAAACAATGTTGTTATTTAATAAACACTGAAGTTTCTTAGTAAACAATGTTGTTATTTAATGACCAGTGATGTTTCTTAGTAAACAGTGTTGTTACTTAATGACCAGTGATGTTTCTTAGTAAACAGTGTTGTTACTTAATGACCAGTGATGTTTCTTAGTAAACAATGTTGTTATTTAATGACCAGCGATGTTTCTTTGTAAACTGTGTTGTTACTTAATGACCAGTGATGTTTATTAGTAAACAATGTTGTTACTTAATGACCAGTGATGTTTCTTTGTAAACAGTATTGTTACTTAATGACCAGTGATGTTTCTCTGTAAACAGTGTTGTTACTTAATGACCAGTGATGTTTCTCAGTAAACAGTGTTGTTACTTAATGACCAGTGATGTTTCTTAGTAAAAAGTGTTGTTACTTAATGACCAGTGATGTTTCTTAGTAAACAATGTTGTTACTTAATGACCAGTGATGTTTCTTAGTAAACAGTGTTGTTACTTAATGACCAGTGATGTTTCTCAGTAAACAGTGTTGTTACTTAATGACCAGTGATGTTTCTTAGTAAACAGTGTTGTTACTTAATGACCAGTGATGTTTCTTAGTAAACAATGTTGTTACTTAATGACCAGTGATGTTTCTTAGTAAACAATGTTGTTACTTAATGACCAGTGATGTTTCTTAGTAAACAATGTTGTTACTTAATGACCAGTGATCTTTCTTAGTAAACAGTGTTGTTACTTAATGACCAGTAATGTTTTTTTTGTAAACAGTGTTGTTATTTAATGAGCAGTGATACTTCTTTGTAAACAGTGTTGTTACTTAATGACCAGTGATGTTTCTTAGTAAACAATGTTGTTACTTAATGACCAGTGATGTTTCTTAGTAAACAGTGTTGTTACTTAATGACCAGTGATGTTTCTTATTAAACAGTGTTGTTACTTAATGACCAGTGATGTTTCTTAGTAACCAATGTTGTTATTTAATGACCAGTGATGTTTCTTAGTAAACAGTGTTGTTACTTAATGACCAGTGATGTTTCTCAGTAAACAGTGTTGTTACTTAATGACAAGTGATGTTTCTTAGTAAACAGTGTTGTTACTTAATGACCAGTGATGTTTCTTAGTAAACAATGTTGTTACTTAATGACCAGCGATGTTTCTTAGTAAACAATATTGTTACTTAATGACCAGTGATGTTTCTTAGTAACCAATGTTGTTATTTAATGACCAGTGATGTTTCTTAGTAAACAATGTTGTTACTTAATGACCAGTGATCTTTTTTAGTAAACAGTGTTGTTACTTAATGACCAGTGACGTTTCTTAGTAAACAGTGTTGTTACTTAATGACCAGTGATGTTTCTTAGTTACCAATGTTGTTACTTAATGACCAGTGATGTTTCTTAGTAAACAATGTTATTACTTAATGACCTATGTCGTTTCTTAGTAAACAATGTTATTACTTAGCGGCCAGTGACGTTTCTCAGTAAAAATGTTATTACTTCGCGGCCAGTGTCGTTTTTTAGTAAACAATGTTATTACTTAGCGACCATTGACGTTTTTTAGTAAACAATGCTAGTACTTAGCGACCGGTGTCGTTTCTTCGCAAACAATGTTATTACTTAGCGACCAGTGTCGTTTCTTAGTGAACAATGTTATTACTTAGCGACCAGTGTCGTTTTTTAGTGAACAATGTTATTACTTAGCGACCGGTGTCGTTTCTTAGTAAACAATGTTATTACTTAGCGACAAGTGTCGTTTCTTAGTAAACAATGCTATTACTTAGCGTCTAGTGTCGTTTTCTAGTAAACAATGTTATTACTTAGCGACCAGTGTTGTTTCTCAGTAAGCAATGTTATTTCTTATCGGCCAGTGTCGTTTTTTAGTAAACAATATTATTACGTAGCGACCCGCGTCGTTTCTTAGTAAACAATGTTATTACTTAGTGACCGGTGTCGTTTTTTAGTAAACAATGCTATTACTTAGCGTATAGTGTCGTTTTTAGTAAACAATGTTATTACTTAGCGACCAGTGTTGTTTCTCAGTAAGCAATGTTATTTCTTATCGGCCAGTGTCGTTTTTTAGTAAACAATATTATTACGTAGCGACCCGCGTCGTTTCTTAGTAAACAATGTTATTACTTAGTGACCGGTGTCGTTTTTTAGTAAACAATGCTATTACTTAGCGTATAGTGTCGTTTTTAGTAAACAATGTTATTACTTAGCGACCAGTGTTGTTTCTCAGTAAGCAATGTTATTTCTTATCGGCCAGTGTCGTTTTTTAGTAAACAATATTATTACGTAGCGACCAATGTCGTTTCTTAGTAAACAATGTTATTACTTATCGGCCAGTGTCGTTTTTTTTAGTAAACAATGTTATTACTTAGCGACCAATGTCGTTTTAGTAAACAATGTTATTACTTAGCGGCCAGTGTCGTTTCACAGTAAACAATATTATTACTTAGTGGTCAGTGTCGTTTCTCAGTAAACAATGTTATTACTTAGCGACCAGTGTTGTTTCTCAGTAAGCAATGTTATTTCTTATCGGCCAGTGTTATTTCTCAGTAAGCAATGTTATTTCTTATCGACCAGTGTCGTTTTTTAGTAAACAATGTTATTACTTATCGGCCAGTGTCGTTTTTTTAGTAAATAATGTTATTACTTAGCGACCAATTTCGTTTTTTAGTAAACAATGTTATTACTTAGCGGCCAGTGTCGTTTCACAGTAAACAATGTTATTACTTAGTGGTCAGTGTCGTTTCTCAGTAAACAATTTTATTACTTAGTGGTCAGTGTCGTTTCTCAGTAAACAATTTTATTACTTAGTGGTCAGTGTCGTTTCTCAGTAAACAATGTTATTACTTAGCGACCAGTGTTATTTCTCAGTAAGCAATGTTATTTCTTATCGGCCAGTGTCGTTTTTTAGTAAACAATATTATTACGTAGCGACCAGTGTCGTTTTTTAGTAAACAATGTTATTACTTATCGGCCAGTGTCGTTTTTTTAGTAAATAATGTTATTACTTAGCGACCAATGTCGTTTTTTAGTAAACAATGTTATTACTTAGCGGCCAGTGTCGTTTCACAGTAAACAATGTTATTACTTAGTGGTCAGTGTCGTTTCTCAGTAAACAATTTTATTACATAGTGGTCAGTGTCGTTTCTCAGTAAACAATGTTATTAGTTAGCGACTAGTGTCGTTTCTCAGTAAACAATGCTGTTACATGATGACCAATGTTGTTATTTATTGACCGATGACGTTTATCAATGATTAATGTTGTTACGTGATTGCCAATCGTGTTTCTTAGCTATGTGTAACGGTATCTTAGGTTCAGATATCTTACAATTTACTGGAAAATCGTAACATAGGACAAATATATTGCTTTATAAAAATAACCACAATCTAGAAACTCGTTTATTGTGTCCTTAAAATGACTATATTCAATTAGTTTATTGATGCTTTATATTTAAAAATAAACTGTGTTGCCTTTACGTAAAGAAAGTATTGTGATAACAAAAATATAACCCAAACGTTTGTCTTAAGAATAAGCTAGTGATATTTATTTTCTATTAACACAATGGTTAACACTTGTGTGGGAATTATACATCCATAGTTTGTTTATTAACACAATGGTTAACACTTGTGTGGGAATTATACATCCATAGTTCGTTTATTAACACAATGGTTAACACTAGTGTGGGAATTATACATCCATAGTTCGTTTATTAACACAATGGTTAACACTAGAGTGGGAATTATACATCCATAGCTCGTTTATTAACACAATGGTTAACACTAGTGAGGGAATTATACATCCATAGTTCGTTTATTAACACAATGGTTAACACTTGTGGGGGAATTATACATCCATAGTTCGTTTATTAACATAATGGTTAACACTAGTGAGGAAATTATACATCCATAGTTCGTTTATTAACACAATGGTTAACACTTGTGTGGGAATTATGCATCCATAGTTCGTTTATTAACACAATGGTTAACACTTGTGTGGGAATTATACATCCATAGTTCGTTTATTAACACAATGATTAACACTAGTGTGGGAATTATACATCCTTAGTTCGTTTATTAATACAATGGTTAACACTAGTGTGGGAATTATACATCCATAGTTCGTTTATTAACACAATGGTTAACACTATGGTGGGAATTATAGTGTTGTTACTTAATGATCAGTGCTATTTCTCAGTGAACAGTGTTGTTACTTATTTATCAGAGCTGTTTGTTAGTGAACAGTGTTGTGAGTTATTGACCAATGTTATTTGTTAGTGAGCAGTGTTGTTACTTAATGACCAGTGCTATTTGTTAGTGAACAGTGTTTTTATTCATTGATCAGTGCTATTTGTTAGTGAACAGTGTTGTGAGTTATTGACCAGTGCTATTTGTTAGTGAACAGTGTTGTTACTTATTGACCAGTGCTATTTGTTAGTGAACAGTGTTTTTATTTATTGATCAGTGCTATTTGTTAGTGAACAGTGTTGTGAGTTATTGACCAGTGCTTTTTGTTAGTGAACAGTGTTGTGAGTTATTGAACAGTGCTATTTGTTAGTGAGCAGTGTTGTTACTTAATGATATGTGCTATTTGTTAGTGAACAGTGTTGTTACTTAATAATCAGTGCTATTTGTTAGTGAACAGTGTTGTGAGTTATTGACCAGTGCTATTTGTTAGTGAACAGTGTTGTTACTTATTGACCAGTGCTATTTGTTAGTGAACAGTGTTGTTACTTATTGACCAGTGCTATTTGTTAGTGAACAGTGTTGTTACTTAATGATAAGTGCTATTTCTCATTGAACAGTGTTGTTACTTAGTGACCAGTGCAGTTTGTTAGTGAACAGTGTTGTGAGTTATTGACCAGTGCTGTTTCTTTGTAAACTGTGTTGTTACTTAATGACCAGTGATGTTTATTAGTAAACAATGTTGTTACTTAATGAACAGTGATGTTTCTCTGTAAACAGTGTTGTTACTTAATGACCAGTGATGTTTCTTAGTAAACAATGTTGTTACTTAATGACCAGTGATGTTTCTTAGTAAACAGTGTTGTTACTTAATGACCAGTGATGTTTCTTAGTAAACAATGTTTTTACTTAATGACCAGTGATGTTTCTTAGAAAACAGTGTTGTTACTTAATGACCAGTGATGTTTATCAGTAAACAGTGTTGTTACATAATGACCAGTGATGTTTCTTTGTAAACAGTGTTGTTACTTAATGACCAGTGATGTTTCTTAGTAAACAATGTTGTTACTTAATGACCAGTGATGTTTCTTAGTAAACAATGTTGTTACTTAATGACCAGTGATGTTTCTTAGTAAACAGTGTTGTTACTTAATGACCAGTGATGTTTCTTAGTAAACAGTGTTGTTACTTAATGACCAGTGATGTTTCTTAGTAACCAATGTTGTTATTTAATGACCAGTGATGTTTCTTAGTAAACAATATTGTTACTTAATGACCTATGTCGTTTCTTAGTAAACAATGTTATTACTTAGCGGCCAGTGACGTTTCTCAGTAAAAATGTTATTACTTCGCGGCCAGTGTCGTTTTTTAGTAAACAATGTTATTACTTAGCGACCAGTGACGTTTTTTAGTAAACAATGCTAGTACTTAGCGACCGGTGTCGTTTCTTCGCAAACAATGTTATTACTTAGCGACCAGTGTCGTTTCTTAGTGAACAATGTTATTACTTAGCGACCAGTGTCGTTTCTTAGTGAACAATGTTATTACTTAGCGACCGGTGTCGTTTCTAAGTAAACAATGTTATTACTTAGCGACAAGTGTCGTTTCTTAGTAAACAATGCTATTACTTAGCGTCTAGTGTCGTTTTTTAGTAAACAATGTTATTACTTAGCGACCAGTGTTGTTTTTCAGTAAGCAATGTTATTTCTTATCGGCCAGTGTCGTTTTTTAGTAAACAATATTATTACGTAGCGACCCGCGTCGTTTCTTAGTAAACAATGTTATTACTTAGTGACCGGTGTCGTTTTTTAGTAAACAATGCTATTACTTAGCGTATAGTGTCGTTTTTAGTAAACAATGTTATTACTTAGCGACCAGTGTTGTTTCTCAGTAAGCAATGTTATTTCTTATCGGCCAGTGTCGTTTTTAGTAAACAATATTATTACGTAGCGACCAGTGTCGTTTCTTAGTAAACAATGTTATTACTTATCGGCCAGTGTCGTTTTTTTAGTAAACAATGTTATTACTTAGCGACCAATGTCGTTTTTTAGTAAACAATGTTATTTCTTATCGGCCAGTGTCGTTTTTTAGTAAACAATATTATTACGTAGCGACCAGTGTCGTTTCTTAGTAAACAATGTTATTGCTTTTCGGCCAGTGTCGTTTTTTTAGTAAACAATGTTATTACTTAGCGACCAATGTTGTTTTTTAGTAAACAATGTTATTACTTAGCGGCCAGTGTCGTTTCACAGTAAACAATGTTATTACTTAGTGGTCTGTGTCGTTTCTCAGTAAACAATTTTATTACTTAGTGGTCAGTGTCGTTTCTCAGTAAACAATGTTATTACTTAGCGACCAGTGTTATTTCTCAGTAAGCAATGTTATTTCTTATCGGCCAGTGTCGTTTTTTAGTAAACAATATTATTACGTAGCGACCAGTGTCGTTTTTTAGTAAACAATGTTATTACTTAGCGGCCAGTGTCGTTTTTTTAGTAAATAATGTTATTACTTAGCGACCAATGTCGTTTTTTAGTAAACAATGTTATTACTTAGCGGCCAGTGTCGTTTCACAGTAAACAATGTTATTACTTAGTGGTCAGTGTCGTTTCTCAGTAAACAATTTTATTACATAGTAGTCAGTGTCGTTTCTCAGTAAACAATGTTATTAGTTAGCGACTAGTGTCGTTTCTCAGTAAACAATGCTGTTACATGATGACCAATGTTGTTATTTATTGACCGATGACGTTTATCAATGATTAATGTTGTTACGTGATGGCCAATCGTGTTTCTTAGCTATGTGTAACGGTATCTTAGGTTCAGATATCTTACAATTTACTGGAAAATCGTAACATAGGACAAATATATTGCTTTATAAAAATAACCACAATCTAGAAACTCGTTTATTGTGTCCTTAAAATGACTATATTCAATTAGTTTATTGATGCTTTATATTTAAAAATAAACTGTGTTGCCTTTACGTAAAGAAAGTATTGTGATAACAAAAATATAACCCAAACGTTTGTCTTAAGAATAAGCTAGTGATATTTATTTTCTATTAACACAATGGTTAACACTTGTGTGGGAATTATACATCCATAGTTTGTTTATTAACACAATGGTTAACACTTGTGTGGGAATTATACATCCATAGTTCGTTTATTAACACAATGGTTAACACTAGTGTGGGAATTATACATCCATAGTTCGTTTATTAACACAATGGTTAACACTAGTGTGAGAATTATACATCCATAGCTCGTTTATTAACACAATGGTTAACACTAGTGAGGGAATTATACATCCATAGTTCGTTTATTAACACAAAGGTTAACACTTGTGGGGGAATTATACATCAATAGTTCGTTTATTAACATAATGGTTAACACTAGTGAGGGAATTATACATCCATAGTTCGTTTATTAACACAATGGTTAACACTTGTGTGGGAATTATGCATCCATAGTTCGTTTATTAACACAATGGTTAACACTTGTGTGGGAATTATACATCCATAGTTTGTTTATTAACACAATGATTAACACTAGTGTGGGAATTATACATCCATAGTTCGTTTATTAATACAATGGTTACCCCAATGTGTGGGAATTATACATCCATAGTTCGTTTATTAACACAATTGTTAACACTATGGTAAGAATTATAGTGTTGTTACTTAATGATCAGTGCTATTTCTCAGTGAACAGTGTTGTTACTTATTTATCAGAGCTGTTTGTTAGTGAACAGTGTTGTGAGTTATTGACCAGTGCTATTTGTTAGAGAACAGTGTTTTTATTCATTGATCAGTGCTATTTGTTAGTGAACAGTGTTGTGAGTTATTGACCAGTGCTATTTGTTAGTGAACAGTGTTTTTATTTATTGATCAGTGCTATTTGTTAGTGAACAGTGTTGTGAGTTATTGACCAGAGCTGTTTGTTAGTGAACAGTGTTGTGAGTTATTGACCAGTGCTGCTTGTTAGTGAACAGTGTTGTGAGATAGTGACCAGAGCTGTTTGTTAGTGAACAGTGTTGTTACTTATTGACCAGTGCTATTTGTTAGTGAACAGTGTTGTTACTTAGTGACCAGAGCTGTTTGTTAGTGAACAGTGTTGTTTCTTAGTGACCAGAGCTGTTTGTTAGTGAACAGTGTTGTGAGTTAGTGACCAGAGCTGTTTGTTAGTGAACAGTGTTGTGAGTTAGTGACCAGAGCTGTTTGTTAGTGAACAGTGTTGTGAGTTATTGACCAGTGCTGTTTGTTAGTGAACAGTGTTGTGAGTTAGTGACCAGAGCTGTTTGTTAGTGAACAGTGTTGTTACTTATTGACCAGTGCTATTTTTTAGTGAACAGTGTTGTTACTTAGTGACCAGAGCTGTTTGTTAGTGAACAGTGTTGTGAGTTAGTGACCATGCTGTTTGTTAGTGAACAGTGTTGTGAGTTATTGACCAGTGCTGTTTGTTAGTGAACAGTGTTGTTACTTAGTGACCAGAGCTGTTTGTTAGTAAACAGTGTTGTTACTTAGTGACCAGTGCTATTTGTTAGTGACCAGTGTTGTGAGTTATTGACCAGTGCTGTTTGTTAGTGAACAGTGTTGTTACTTAGTGACCAGTGCTGTTTGTTAGTGAACAGTGTTGTTACTTATTGACCAGAGCTGTTTGTTTGTGAACAGTGTTGTGAGTTATTGACCAGAGCTGTTTGTCAGTGAACAGTGTTGTGAGTTAGTGACCAGAGCTGTTTGTTAGTGAACAGTGTTGTGAGTTAGTGACCAGAGCTGTTTGTTAGTGAACAGTGTTGTGAGTTATTGACCAGTGCTCTTTGTTAGTGAACAGTGTTGTTACTTATTGACCAGTGCTATTTGTTAGTGAACAGTGTTGTTACTTATTGACCAGTGCTATTTGTTAGTGAACAGTGTTGTTACTTATTGACCAGTGCTATTTGTTAGTGAACAGTGTTGTGAGTTATTGACCAGTGCTATTTGTTAGTGAACAGTGTTGTTACTTATTGACCAGTGCTATTTGTTAGTGAACAGTGTTGTTACTTATTGACCAGTGCTTTTTGTTAGTGAACAGTGTTGTTACTTATTGACCAGTGCTATTTGTTAGTGAACAGTGTTGTTACTTATTGACCAGTGCTATTTGTTAGTGAACAGTGTTGTTACTTATTGACCAGTGCTATTTGTTAGTGAACAGTGTTGTTACTTATTGACCAGTGCTATTTGTTAGTGAACATTGTTGTTACTTATTGACCAGTGCTATTTGTTAGTGAACATTGTTGTTACTTATTGACCAGTGCTATTTGTTAGTGAACAGTGTTGTTACTTATTGACCAGTGCTATTTGTTAGTGAACAGTGTTGTTACTTATTGACCAGTGCTATTTGTTAGTGAACAGTGTTGTTACTTATTGACCAGTGCTATTTGTTAGTGAACAGTGTTTTTACTTACTGACCAGTGCTATTTGTTAGTGAACAGTGTTGTTACTTATTGACCAGTGCTATTTTTAGTGAACAGTGTTGTTACTTATTGACCAGTGCTATTTGTTAGTGAACAGTGTTGTTACTTATTGACCAGTGCTATTTGTTAGTGAACAGTGTTGTTACTTATTGACCAGTGCTATTTGTTAGTGAACAATGTTGTTACTTATTGACCAGTGCTATTTGTTAGTGAACAGTGTTGTTACTTAGTGACCAGAGCTGTTTGTTAGTGAACAGTGTTGTGAGTTAGTGACCAGAGCTGTTTGTTAGTGAACAGTGTTGTGAGTTATTGACCAGTGCTCTTTGTTAGTGAACAGTGTTGTTACTTAGTGACCAGAGCTGTTTGTTAGTGAACAGTGTTGTTACTTATTGACCAGTGCTATTTGTTAGTGAACAGTGTTGTTACTTATTGACCAGTGCTATTTGTTAGTGAACAGTGTTGTGAGTTATTGACCAGTGCTATTTGTTAGTGAACAGTGTTGTTACTTATTGACCAGTGCTATTTGTTAGTGAACAGTGTTGTTACTTATTGACCAGTGCTATTTGTTAGTGAACAGTGTTGTTACTTATTGACCAGTGCTGTTTGTTAGTGAACAGTGTTGTTACTTATTGACCAGTGCTATTTGTTAGTGAACAGTGTTGTTACTTATTAACCAGTGCTATTTGTTAGTGAACAGTGTTGTTACTTATTGACCAGTGCTATTTGTTAGTGAACAGTGTTGTTACTTATTGACCAGTGCTATTTGTTAGTGAACAGTGTTGTTACTTAGTGACCAGAGCTGTTTGTTAGTGAACAGTGTTGTGAGTTAGTGACCAGAGCTGTTTGTTAGTGAACAGTGTTATGAGTTATTGACCAGTGCTCTTTGTTAGTGAACAGTGTTGTTACTTAGTGACCAGAGCTGTTTGTTAGTGAACAGTGTTGTTACTTATTGACCAGTGCTATTTGTTAGTGAACAGTGTTGTTACTTATTGACCAGTGCTATTTGTTAGTGAACAGTGTTGTTACTTATTGACCAGTGCTATTTGTTAGTGAACAGTGTTGTTACTTATTGACCAGTGCTTTTTGCTAGTGAACAGTGTTGTTACTTATTGACCAGTGCTATTTGTTAGTGAACAGTGTTGTTACTTATTGACCAGTGCTATTTGTTAGTGAACAGTGTTGTTACTTATTGACCAGTGCTATTTGTTAGTGAACAGTGTTGTTACTTATTGACCAGTGCTATTTGTTAGTGAACAGTGTTGTTACTTATTGACCAGTGCTAGTTGTTAGTGAACAGTGTTGTTACTTATTGACCAGTGCTATTTGTTAGTGAACAGTGTTGTTACTTATTGACCAGTGCTATTTTTTAGTGAACAGTGTTGTTACTTATTGACCAGTGCTATTTGTTAGTGAACAGTGTTGTTACTTATTGACCAGTGCTATTTGTTAGTGAACAGTGTTGTTACTTATTGACCAGTGCTATTTGTTAGTGAACAGTGTTGTTACTTATTGACCAGTGCTATTTGTTAGTGAACAGTGTTGTTACTTATTGACCAGTGCTATTTGTTAGTGAACAGTGTTGTTACTTATTGACCTGTGCTATTTGTTAGTGAACAGTGTTGTTACTTATTGACCCGTGCTATTTGTTAGTGAACAGTGTTGTTACTTATTGACCAGTGCTATTCGTTAGTGACCAGTGCTGTTACTTATTGACCATTGCTATTTGTTAGTGAACAGTGTTGTTACTTATTGACCAGTGCTATTTGTTAGTGAACAGTGTTGTTACTTATTGACCAGTGCTATTTGTTAGTGACCAGTGCTGTTACTTAGTGACCAGTGCTGTTACTTAGAAACATCTCTCGTATGTATAAGATTATTAACAGAAACAAATGTTTCCATCTTGTATAAAACCACGACTTTATTTGGAAACATATATACAGTCACACACAGGATAATAGAAATGTAACTATCTGGAAACATATATACAGTCACACACAGGATGGTACAAATGTAACTATCTGGAAACATGTATACAGTCACACACAGGATGGTACAAATGTAACTATCTGGAAACATATATACAGTCACACACAGGATGGTACAAATGTAACTATTTGGAAACATATATACAGTCACACACAGGATGGTACAAATGTAACTATCTGGAAACATATATACAGTCACACACAGGATGGTACAAATGTAACTATCTGGAAACATATATACAGTCACACACAGGATGGTACAAATGTAACTATCTGGAAACATATATACAGTCACACACAGGATGGTACAAATGTAACTATCTGGAAACATATATACAGTCACACACAGGATAGTAGAAATGTAACTATCTGGAAACATATATACAGTCACACACAGGATGGTACAAATGTAACTATCTGGAAACATATATACAGTCACACACAGGATGGTACAAATGTAACTATCTGGAAACATATATACAGTCACACACAGGATGGTACAAATGTAACTATCTGGAAACATATATACAGTCACACACAGGATGGTACAAATGTAACTATCTGGAAACATATATACAGTCACACACAGGATGGTACAAATGTAACTATCTGGAAACATATATACAGTCACACACAGGATGGTACAAATGTAACTATCTGGAAACATATATACAGTCACACACAGGATGGTACAAATGTAACTATCTGGAAACATATATACAGTCACACACAGGATGGTACAAATGTAACTATCTGGAAACATATATACAGTCACACACAGGATGGTACAAATGTAACTATCTGGAAACATATATACAGTCACACACAGGATGGTACAAATGTAACTATCTGGAAACATATATACAGTCACACACAGGATGGTACAAATGTAACTATCTGGAAACATGTATACAGTCACACACAGGATAACAGAAATGTAACTATCTGGAAACATATATACAGTCACACACAGGATGGTACAAATGTAACTATCTGGAAACATGTATACAGTCACACACAGGATAACAGAAATGTAACTATCTGGAAACATATATACAGTCACACACAGGATGGTACAAATGTAACTATCTGGAAACATGTATACAGTTACACACAGGATAACAGAAATGTAATTATCTGGAAACATATATACAGTCACACACAGGATAACAGAAATGTAACTATCTGGAAACATATATGCAGTCACACACAGGTTGGTAGAAATGTATCTATATAGCTTGAACTATACGCTTAGGAATACAGAATATACGAAGATAGACAAGTTAGTTTGTGTTAGAATATCAATGATATACTTTCCTTCGTTCTTTTCCAGTGATAAAATGTTCGTAACACTGAAACCCTGACAGCAGATTACAAATGTAAAAACTTACAGACTTATATCCTGATACCTCACGATACACGAACATTCAGCAAATAGGAAACAGTGACGTATCTAAGTCAAACTATTCACTGTTTGTGGGTTATATTAGTGTTAAGGTTAATCGTATTGTAGTTTTATAGCTGTTGTGGTTAACATATTCATTAGGCGTAAATTATAATATGTGGGGAACAGTACAATCCCAAAAGTGACAAATATTTTCCTATTTTCTAAGCGTTTCGGAATAGATAAATTCCATCTCTTGCTTTTCCAATCCACCATCTTTTTGTGTTTTAATTTATACGCTTAAAACAACTATAAATGTAAGTATTTTTAGTTATTTAGAAACTAAATAAAATAGGACAGAAATAAAAGTAAAATGGAAACGTGATATGATGACGTACTTGGCACAACATTAGGTGTAACATGGTCAGCTGGTTTAGGCGTTATAACGTGACGGTCAATCCCAGTATTCATTGGTAAAAGAGTAGCCTAAAAGTTGGCGGTGGGTAGTGATGACTAGCTGCCTTCCGTCTTTCTAGTCGTACACTGCTAAAATAGGGACGGCTAGCACAGATAGCCCTCGAGTAGCTTTGAACGAAATTCAAAAACAAACAAATAAACTATTCGTTGGTAAAAGAAAAGCCCAAAAGTTGGCGGTGGGTAGTGATGACTAGCTGCCTTCCGTCTCTCTAGTCTTACATTGCTAAAATAGGGACGGCTAGCACAGATAGCCCTCGAGTAGCTTTGAATGAAATTCAAAAACAAACAAATAAACTATTCGTTGATAAAAAAGTAGCTCAAAAGTTGGCGGTGGGCAGTGATGACTAGCTGCCTTCACTCCATTGTTTCTTTGCTACATTAATTCGATAGCCCTCGTGTAGCTTTGCGCCAAATTCAAAACAAAAAAAATTATCAGTATATTTTGTTATTTGTCAATTTTTATGGTTAAAGTTTCATTTCTTGCACAGTGTTCAAGATACAGCACTGTGCAATAATGTTAGGACAAAGTTAAAACAAGATTAGATTTCAGGTAAGTCTCTGGTAAAACATCAGTGTTTTACTAATCTTCATTCTCAGTAGAATAGAGACTCCCTCTTACTTTAATAACTGCAAACAATATTTGAGTTTTACTAATCTTCATACTCAGTAGAATAGAGACTCCCTCTTACTTTAATAACTGCAAACAATATTTGAGTTTTACTAATCTTCATACTCAGTAGAATAGAGACTCCCTCTTACTTTAATAACTGCAAACAATATTTGAGTTTTACTAATCTTCATACTCACTAGAATAGAGACTCCCTCTTACTTTAATAACTGCAAACAATATTTGAGTTTTACTAATCTTCATACTCACTAGAATAGAGACTCCCTCTTACTTTAATAACTGCAAACAATATTTGAGTTTTACTAATCTTCATACTCAGTAGAATAGAGACTCCCTCTTACTTTAATAACTGCAAACAATATTTGAGTTTTACTAATCTTCACACTCACTAGAATAGAGACTCCCTCTTACTTTAATAACTGCAAACAATATTTGAGTTTTACTAATCTTCATACTCACTAGAATAGAGACTCCCTCTTACTTTAATAACTGCAAACAATATTTGAGTTTTACTAATCTTCATACTCACTAGAATAGAGACTCCCTCTTACTTTAATAACTGCAAACAATATTTGAGTTTTACTAATCTTCATACTCACTAGAATAGAGACTCCCTCTTACTTTAATAACTGCAAACAATATTTGAGTTTTACTAATCTTCATACTCACTAGAATAGAGACTCCTCTTACTTTAATAACTGCAAACAATATTTGAGTTTTACTAATCTTCATACTCAGTAGAATAGAGACTCCCTCTTACTTTAATAACTGCAAACAATATTTGAGTTTTACTAATCTTCATACTCAGTAGAATAGAGACACCCTCTTACTTTAATAACTGCAAACAATATTTGAGGCATGGTTACAACTTATTTAATCAAAATGTCCTTTGTAATTTTACTCCATCTATCTTTAATACACTTCCATACGGTTTCTTTGGAAGTAACTTTTGATTTATTATGTTTTTGACCTATCTAATCCCAGATCTGCTCAATTGGATTGAGATCGGGTTCCTATGTGGGAGGGCATTGTATCATTTAAACGACTCTAGCAGTTTCTTTCTTACTATAGAAACAATACTTTCTGCATAGGTTGGATGAGTGTTTGATGTCATTGTCTTCTTGGTAGTAGAATCCTTCACCAATAATACACAAATCACTTGGATGTAGTACAACGGGTCAGCATCTGGTGGTACTTGTGTTGATCCATTATTCTATAATTGTTTTACAAATATCTTTTGTAGTCTCAACAAATGAACATCTTCACACTGCCTCCATTCCGCTTCATTAGCAAGTAAATATTCCACCTCACTTCCACCGGACGTACAACCCACGCTTTGAACCAAATATTTCAAATTTGGACTCATCCGTCCATAAAACCCTTTTCCAACCATTAACAGTCCATTTTGGTACTCTTTTACACATTTCAGCCTCTTGAAAATATTTAGAAATCGAAGTAAAGGATCAGTATGACTGATACATAATCAAATATTTTATTCTTGTTGAGAATTTTTGACACTGTAGATCTGAACACTTTGCTGTGATTTGGTACATGGTCGTTCATTACATTTTGAGATCAGCGTCAGTTTTCCTTCTGTCCTGAAGGCTGTACTTAACATCAGTACCATCAAGTTTGGGTGATCTACCTCTTACTTTACTAATTTCAAATTTGCTTATCTCGGTCTCGCTATGTAGGTTGTACTTGACAGTGATTAGAGAGCATTACAAGTTTGCAGTGATTTGTTGGAGAGTCCAACAAGCATCGTGTAATGCCTTTATGAGAACTCTCTGCTCTACTGAAAATTCTCTATGTATGACAATAAAACTTAATGTATACGGTTAAACACTGTTTTATCAAGGTTTAATTGTGGTGGGTTAAACTGGTTTCTTATATAATATACCGGTATCGTATGCTAGTTCCTTGCTGACTTACTTTTATATATAAAATTAAAGGAACAAGTACACATTTCGGTATATTTTTGTTATAACTAAATTTATGTATGAAAAACATATCTGTTTGGCTACAAGTGTATTTTTGAGCTGCGAGTGAAGTTTGAAGCAACTCACCTCACTCAAGGAGAATACAACTTAAGGTACCCTATATAAAACTATGCTCTCCTTATTAATTCTCGAAGCAAACACCACTGTTCGTTGTTTGCTCTTCTACGTAAAATATTTTCTCAGCCCAAACGAGCCGTTTTTGCATATATATACCTTCATCTCGTGTACTCAAGCAGTCTGACAGAGAACGTGGGGGCCAGGGCGGTCCAGATGCTGGAGGATGGCCAGACCCGAAGGACGTTGGCACAGCGCGTCGATGTGTCACCAAGCCTCATTAATCGACTTTGACGACGCCACCAGGAGACGAACTCTTATGACAGGAGACCAGGTTAAGGCCGTCATTGCTGCACAGTAGCTGGAGATGACCGCTTCATCGTGACTACCGCTCTGCGAGACAGGTTAGCTACGTCTCGGTCACTGCGAAATGACCTTCAGCATTCCACTGGACCCCGCGTGTCGACTCAAACAGTCCGCAATCGTCTGCACAAAGGACGCTTTAGGGCCAGACGGCCTGCAAGAGGCGTATTCTGACAGCGAGACACCGTGAAGCCAGGTTGGAGTTTGCTCGTCAGCACCTAGACTGGGAACTTGGTCAATGGACCACCGTGCTGTGGACAGACGAGAGCAGGTTCACTGTGTCTCGTGATGATGGACGTGTGAGAGTATGGAGACGCCGACGAGAGCCATTTTCCGCCTGTAACAAGTCAACGCTTGTGGACGAGGTTCTGAGATGGTCTGGGCAGGCACGTGCTTGGGTGGCCGCGCGGACTTACTCATGCTCGACAGGGGTGTTCTAAACGCACGAAGATATAGAGATGAAATTCTGGAATCCATTGCGAGGCCTGTTGCCGGTGCTGTCGGCGATGGGTTCATTCTCATGCAAGTTAACGCGCGAGCCCACGTCGCCAGACTCTGTATGGACTTCCTCGACAAGGGAAGAATACAGACTTTTGAATGGCCCGCCAGATCTCCAGATTTAAAGCCGATGAACATTGTTGGGACACGTTAGTGAACGCCAGCACACTCCTCGCACTGTACAGAATCTCCGGCAAGCCTTGGTAGACGAGTGGGCTGTCATACCCCAACATGACGTAATGTACAGAATCTCCGGCAAGCCTTGGTAGACGAGTGGGCTGTCATACCCCAACATGACGTAATGTACAGAATCTCCGGCAAGCCTTGGTAGACGAGTGGGCTGTCATACCCCAACATGACGTAATGTACAGAATCTCCGGCAAGCCTTGGTAGACGAGTGGGCTGTCATACCCCAACATGACATTGATAAACTGATTCGAAGTGTACCAAATCGGTTTCAGCAGTGAAAACCCGTGGATGTCGCACTAGATATTGAATGTTTCAAACGTTTCTTGAATAAACGCATTTAAATTGTTCAAAGTATTGTTTCATACGGGATATCAGTTTTGGTGATGTTGGTCATTTTAAAAAGTTTTTATTTCTCCATGTTTTACCGTTCGTCACAAAATGGATAAAAATAAAAATATTATCACATTTGGAACACTGAGATAAATTATAGAAGAAAACGTACTTGTTCCTTTAATGTTTTGAACAGTTAAAACATTATATAGGTTACCACGACAGTTATTTCAGACCCTAAGTTCAATCAGTATGTTCATTCACGATATGCTATTGGTAACACGACAGTTATTTCAGACCCTAAGTTCAATCAGTATGTTCATTCACGATATGCTATTGGTAACACGACAGTTATTTCAGACCCTAAGTTCAATCAGTATGTTCATTCACGATATGCTATTGGTAACACGACAGTTATTTCAGACCCTAAGTTCAATCAGTATGTTCATTCACGATATGCTATTGGTAACACGACAGTTATTTCAGACCCTAAGTTCAATCAGTATGTTCATTCACGATATGCTATTGGTAACACGACAGTTATTTCAGACCCTAAGTTCAATCAGTATGTTCATTCACGATATGCTATTGGTAACACGACAGTTATTTCAGACCCTAAGTTCAATCAGTATGTTCATTCACGATATGCTATTGGTAACACGACAGTTATTTCAGACCCTAAGTTCAATCAGTATGTTCATTCACGATATGCTATTGGTAACAGTGTGTGAAGATTCTGAATAATGACGAGTGTTGTCACGTGGTTTATTCAGAAATCAGTGAAGCATTACCACAGTGTTGTAACATTACATTCTGTAACGGCATGGAAAGTAATGGCACATGAAATGGAAAGAATAACAAATTATTCTCTTATCCTAACACATTTGTACAGTGATGTACGTGTATAATTTCTCACACGTGTTCTGGACTAACTTTGTCTGTATGTCAGTCTGCTGTTCCTGCAGTACCTTCGTTTATCCCAAGGTGGATATTGTAGTTAGGGTATATTTAAATATCACAATTCATCTGACAAACGAATTTAGCTACAAAAACTTTTCATTTTAACTTGTAACAAATATCTCGCAGTGTGTCAGCGACAAACGTAACATATTTTTTTTAAAAAAACGTTAACATTTTGGGTTCGATAGTAGTTGATCGGCTGAGTGTTTACAATCTCCCAACAATGCCAATTTCATGGGTTCGATTCCCTATGGTGAAAAGAAAGTAGATATCCCATTGTTCTATAAGAAAATAAACAATTTCCCGAACAGCCCCAGAAATTCTGAAGTACAGTAGAAGTAATTCGGAACCGGTTTTAACCGTTTTATTAAGATGACTCCATTCTGAAGTACAGTAGAAGTAATTCGAACCGGTTTTAACCGTTTTATTAAGATGACTCCATTCTGAAGTACAGTAGAAGTAATTCGAACCGGTTTTAACCGTTTTATTAAGATGACTCCATTCTGTAGCCGAACTTTTGAAACACACGTTTTTGTAACATATTCATACAGAGCGATGGTCACTATTCTGTATAAAAAAATCAATTCGAGACTTGGACTAAATAAACAAGAAAACTAATTAAATCAAACAGGATTGAAAGAAATAAATTAATAATAGATTTTATTAGTTAACGACGTCAAAAACTCGCGATTAGTTGAAAGATAAGAAAACGTTATTTGTTCGCGAATTTAAGTCGCGAGAACTTTAAAGATTTCTCCCGACAGTTTGAAAAACTAAAAGAATGAAAATCTAATGATTTATTACCTTTTTCCTCGCTTTTTCTTTCAGAAATTCCTGGTCCAAGTAACGCAAGAGGAGTGCTTCCCGCCATATCTGAAAAATTAAGAAACGACCTCTCGGACAATTCCATAACAGATAAAAGTGGTACCTCTACAATGTTTTTCAGGGTTAAACGTAACGTGGGAAGCTTCGAAGATATTTCTATAATTATTTTATTTCTTCAATTCTGTGACTATGAATAGAAATAAGGTGTCAGCTTGCGAGGCAATCGAGAAAATAAATACAGTAAATGATCGTTTTAAGTAAAACTTAAAGTCAGTGACGTTAGCTGAAAGACGTGAAAACATCAGTGTTGATCGTGAGTCAGAATCAATCTTACAAACTGCTTCGAGTTAAAAGTACTTTAATAAAAAGTAATCATATCCAAATAGCTAGAAGTCATCTCCGACTTACAATGATAACAAGATAATTATTTTGAAAAACATGGTTTTCACCATAAAAGGTTACGCTTACAAAACACGAGTTGAAACTGTTAAAATAAAATTAGAAAGAACAACTTTCTTCGGATAAGTATGGCGTTGAACCATTAGTTGATAACATGATGTACAGAACTAAATGATATAGAAACAGGACAACTAAGTAAGAATGAGGTATTCTACTGAAGGAATCTTCGTGGTATTCTGTTGAAGCACGAGTTAGAAAATTACGTAATATTCTAGTGACACAATAGGTAGAAAACTAAGTAATATGATGCTGATTAATAGATAGGAAACTACATGGTCTTCTATCAAAATAATAAAACTGATATACGTGATATTCTATTGATATCATGGATAGGAAACTACGTGATATTCTACTGATATAATAGAGAGAAAACGACGTGATATGGTACTTATATAATAGATAGGACACTACATGATATTCTATCAAAGTAATATAAATTAACATACGTGATATTGTACTGATATAATAGACAGGAAACTACGTGATATTGTACTGATATAATAGACAGAAAACTACGTGATATTGTACTGATATAATAGACAGGAAACGACGTAATATGATACTGATATAATAGATATGAAACTACGTGATATTGTACTGATATAATAGATAGGACACTACATGATAATCTATCGAAGTAATATAAATTAACATACGTGATATTGTACTGATATAATAGACAGGAAACTACATGATATTCTATCGAAATAATAAAAATTAACATACGTGATATTGTACTGATATAATAGATAGGAAACTACGTGATATTGTACTGATATAATAGATATGAAACAACGTGATATTGTACTGATATAATAGATAGGACACTACATGATATTCTATCGAAGTAATAAAATGGATACATGTGATATAGTACTGATATAAGAGATAGGAATCTACGTGATATTCTAGAGAGACAAAGAAGTAACTAGAAATTTGTTTAACACTACTTATTAAATAAACCAGTGAGGTAGTTGAGATATAAAAGTACAAAATATCTAAGAAATGTTTTGTTATCGTACTGGTATAGATCATTACACAAGAAACGTATATTGACATCAGAAGAACAGAGATTATAATGGAACATAGTGCTGACTTATTAGCATACCAGCAGGGAAACTGTTTAATAAACAGTAGGTTAACAAGGGTTCGAATCTGTCATCGACACAAAAGTAACAAAGTAGGAGATCCATATTTACTTCACTCCGACAGAATTTTTTTCACAAGTTATTTAAACGGATGAGGGAATATAAACAGCTGTTTGAAGTCAAGAACATTAAAGGATTGGCAAGAAAAGGAACCATCTTAAATTTCGATGTCTTCAGTTTAGCTTATTTACTTTCCTGACTATACAAACTCTACATCAATTTCTTAAAGACGTGATGACTGATACCAGGCAGAATTCAAACGTGGGATCCATTTTAGCAACCAGCAAAGATGTCAATTGAAATTCCTTCTGGTCACTTTCGTTTCACGTCTTCAAGAAACACTCTTTCTTATTATGGTTATTATGTGCATATTTTTATGTATATGTAACTAACAGCCGTATTTTATTTTTGAAGCTCCAAAGGAAAACCACGGTTCAAAAGATACAGATGACGTTATTCGGCCTTACCAGGAAGATACTGAACCAGGTGAGTAACAATGGCAACAACGTTGCAACAGCAACAAAAATGAATTTAAACTTGAGAAATATAACTGCTGTTTGTAAACAGAAGCTGTGAGGTAAAAAGTGTTTAATTGTTCCTAAACAGCTAATTCAACTTGGGTTGATATAATTATTCAATAAAATTTAAGTTAACGATTTTTTTCAATGTTAATGTTAAGATACTAAAGTATAATATACAAAGACTACTCTTGTGTAACGTCCAATAAACGTTAGGAAACCTTTGAAATGTCTGATCTCATAAAAAGAAGTTTCTCACAGCCAATGTTTATAAGTGAGAGACTAAACTAAACAGCTACAGAGTGACATTAAACAGAGAAAGTAGGAACTATAGTTGTTTCTTACAACTTTTTACACAAACAAAACCTGATTAACAAAGTCCGTGAAAGTGTGAACAACATATAACATTCTAAATTTTAATACCACCTGCGGTGTTGTTATAATGGTTACCATATATATATACACTCACCACCTGCTGTGTTGTTATAATTGTTACCATGTACATACACTCACCACCTGCTGTGTTGTAAACTAAACTAAACTAACGTGGCAGGGGTTCAGCTTAGAGAGAGAGAAATCCGAAGAGTTCTCTCTCCAACTGGGGTGTTCAGGAACTTTGTAGTTCCTCTTCGTCCCCTTTCGTGAATTGTTATTAGGATTAAGTGGTGGATTTTTTTTATTATTATTATTATTTTAATAAATTATTTATCGTTATTATTCTTGACTTTTTGGGTGGGGAATGTCTCACTAAATGGTCTTTTGGGTGGAGGCAAAGGTAGCAGTGGAAAGAAGGAAAGGTCTCGAAAAGAAAAAGTTGGGTAGATGTGAACATGAATGTAATTCATTCAAGTTCAGATCAAATCAAACGGCCCGATTCTGGGTCTGGCAAAAAGGTTGCCTGGGCTGGGATCTAGAAATCCAATGCCTGAAGATTTTGATGTGGGGGGAAACGGGAGTACCCCGAGAAAACCCACTTTCACACGACAGGCGCCGAAAGTTTTGCCTGTCGTGTGCCCTGTACCTGAAAAAAAAAAAGGAATTCATGTTAATAACATAGTTTTTATGTATTTAAACTCTTTGTTGAGTGGATTGTGATTCTTGAAATATGTTGTATGGTGATATGTATTTTGTTGGTGCACTTGATAATTTGTGTAGTGATGCCGTTAGTTTGTTTCTGTTTTCTGCTTTTCGATAATATTTCATAGAAAGTTCTGTTATTCTATCTCTTATAGTTGGTAAATTACTAATTTGGTGTAGATAATTTGTTGGTGTAAAGGATGGTAAACTGAATGCGGATTTTAATATTTTGTTTTGTTGCACTTGGATTTTTTTTAGTGTGTTGTTTGACATGTTGTATGTTACTTGACATCCGTACTCTATTAGTGGACGGATGTAAGCCTTGTATATTTGTATAATGGTGTTCGGTGCGCATTTTGATTGTTTACCAGTTATAGTCTTTAGATATGAAATCCTTTTCTTATTGATGAGTGTATATTGTTTATGTGTTTTTTCATGTTAGTTTTGTGTCGAAAGTGACGCCAAGGAATGTGATGTTTTTGCTCATGTTAATGGTTGTGTTTCCAAGTGATAGATTTATTTTTTCTAGATTTTTCTTTGCTTCTTTAGTTTTCTATAGAAGGTGATTGCTTGTGTTTTGTCGGATTTAACACGACCCTCCACTTGTTGCTCCATGTTGAGACGTTGTTTAGTGATTCTTGTACGCGAGACATGGCCATTACTGGTTTCTGGAGGTGCTCCAGATTGCGATGTCGTCTGCGTATTGTGAATTGTGTGTGTATGTTAGATTTGGAAAAGGTATGTCACTGACGAAAATTATGTAAAGAAGTGGAGAGAGGACTGATCCTTGGGGCACTCCTGCCGTTATATTAAATAATTTGGATATGGTTTTATTGACTTTTACTTGTGCTGTTCTATTGGTTAAAAAATTTGAAATCCATTTGACTATCGTAGGATTTATTTGTAGGTGGTTTAGTTTGTATATGATGGCATTGTGCCAAACGCTGTCGAATGCTTTTTTTGACATCTAGGAATACCCGATGGTTACTTGATTGTTGTTGTAAGCTTTGTATATTGATTCGGTGAGTCGTGTAGGGTGGTCTGTTGTTTGTCTATTTTTTTCTGGAGGCATTTTGAGATTCTGGAAGGATGTTGTTTGATTCGCAAAAATGGAGGAGACGGTTGGAGATAATTCTCTCCATCAGTTTGCCAAGGCAGCTTAACAGACTGATGGGGCGGAAATTATCTGGATTTGTTCTGTTAGTTTGTTTCTTGGGGATCGTTGTTATGATGGCTTTTTTCCACGTGTCAGGGTAATACCCTGTCGCTAATGAAATGTTCATGATGTTTGTGAGGTGTTGTAGTAAGAGAGTGGAACTTTTTTGCTGTGTTGTTATAATCGTTACCATATATATACATTCACCACCTGCGGTGTTGTTATAATTGTTACCCTATATATACACTCACCACCTGCTGTGTTGTTATAATCGTTACCATATATATACACTCACCACCTGCTGTGTTGTTATAAATGTTACCATATATATACACTCACCACCTGCTGTGTTGTTATAATCGTTACCATATATATACACTCACCACCTGCTGTGTTGTTATAATTGTTACCATGTACATACACTCACCACCTGCTGTGTTGTTATAATTGTTACCATGTACATACACTCACCACCTGCTGTGTTGTTATAAATGTTACCATATATATACACTCACCACCTGCTGTGTTGTTATAAATGTTACCCTATATATACACTCACCACCTGCTGTGTTGTTATATTTGTTACCACACACATATATATATATATATATATGCACTCATCACCTGTTCTGTTTATGTAATTGTAACCATATACACGTACTAATCACCTCTTCTGTTTATGTAATTGTCACCATATATACATATTAAACACCTGTACTGTTTACGTATTGTTACCATATACACGTATTAACCACTTGTACTGTTTATATAAGTGTCCATTACTTTTTATACTGCTGTAATTGGTACCAGAGTTTAGTCTGACGACAAACCAAGTAACATACATATAGAATGTTCTGTAAATAAATAATGTACAATCAGACAAACCAAGTAACATAAATATAGAATGTTCTCTAAATAAATAATGTACAACCAGAAGGCAGACATACAGTGTATACCGACATATTATATACAACCAGAAAGTAGACATGCTTTGTGTACCGACATATTCTATACAACCAGAAGGCAGACATACAGTGTATACCGACATATTATATACAACCATAAAGTAGACATGCTTTGTGTACCGACATATTCTATACAACCAGAAGGCAGACATACAGTGTATACCGACATATTATATACAACCAGAAAGTAGACATGCTTTGTGTACTGACATATTCTATACAACTAGAAGGCAGACATACAGTGTATACCGACATATTATATACAACCAGAAAGTAGACATGCTTTGTGTACCGACATATTCTATACAACCAGAAGGCAGACATACAGTGTATACCGACATATTCTATAAAATCAGAAAGTAGACATGCTGTGTGTACCGACATATTCTATACAACCAGAAAGTAGACATACAGTGTATACCGACATATTCTATACAACCAGAAAGTAGACATGCTGTGCATACCGACATATTTTATACAACCAGAAAGTAGACATGCTGTGTATACCGACATATTGAACACATTGAACTAGTAGCTTGTTTATTAACTTCAAATCTGTAATAAAACGTGTTTTGAATTAATTTTCTAGATACTTATGTTACAAGATTTGGATGTACACAGAGTTTTACTAAATCTAGTAAACCGTGAACACAGTCAGAGGAAAACGTGGTAATCGCGTGACGTCACATCTGCTTTATCCACTAACATCGAGGTCTTTCAGTGAATACCAGGGTTTGAAATATGACAGATATTCCACTGGTCTTTAAGTTTAACATACATTTTATCAGTTTTTCTGGATTGATCTGGTTAGGAATCAAGCTATCCAAGCGATGCTGAATTATTGTCACTGTAACACAATCCATTTACAAATGAGGTTTAAAGGGCTATATAGGCACCAGATGACATATTTAAGATCTTAATACTGAATTCTTAAGACTGTATTAGTGATGTTTATATAAGTTAGTTTTAACGTTTCAGTCTGATGTAGAAATCGCTGAATTTCCCGTCGCCATTTTGTCTTACAGAAAACGTGAATTCTTCGGCGCCAGTCCACACCTACAAGTTGTTACATGTTTTAGTGTTACTGGTGAGTTTTCAACCAAGACTCGTTCCTCGATAAATGTCTATCTCGTTTGTTTCCTGTCTTCTGCAGTTAGCTCAAACTGAGGACAAAATATCAAAGATTCGATAACATCATTGGCTATAAAGAAACAACTTACTTTTACAGTAAATAACTCGAGAATGTGTTGACGGTCAGTTGTGGACGGTCCAACTACTTCTGTTTGACCAATATCCAGAAAACTTGATTCACAAAGGAAAAGCAGAGTCGTCGACAAAAAAATCAAGCAAACACAACAATGGAAAAGTGAAATATTCCATGCAGTTAGTGGTTGGTAGTTAAAAGCTGTTGCATAATTGATTATGAACGAAAAGCGCCCTCTATTCTCTAATGTGCTCGGTTCCTCTTGGAAGGAGGCTATTAGTGTGCCAAGCTAAGTTTATTCAACATTTTAACCTATTTTCAGGGTTCGGTAGATTACAAACATAAGTCAACTTTTCAGTTAATACCGTTAACAAAGGTAAAATATCAGAAAGTCTTAGAAACCTAATATCTCTTCTCTCAAACGTTTTAATATAATAACATAAATATTTTAAAGTATTATAAAGTTATTATTTAAACCTTTGTTTCAACGTCCCAGCATACGACATTTTATATATATAAATAAGTTCATTCTTTCTAGTGTGGAACTTTGAATGTGAGCCTCGTGCTAGTAACGAGTCACTGAAGTTATGGCTTATTCTAATATCTTCATAATTCTATTAAAATGTTGAATTGTTTTCGTTTCAAAATGCATAGACTGCTCTTTAATATAGTCAATATCTGAGCTTGATATATGATAGGTGATGTCAATGAAACCACTTAAAGTCAATATAAATATAGTAGAGACGGCTGATATGGGTGTTACAAACAACCGATAAAAACGTTTCGACCTGTCACATTAGCCGTCTCTACCGTGTTAAAATATAAACAGGAAAGGTGTATCTCTACATAGAAACATGGTTGAGATTTTAATATACGTTTTTATATGTTGTTTATTATATAATCTCTCTGTTAGTACAATTACATAATTACTTGGGAACTATCTTCTACGATGTTTATTATCCCAATAATATGTTAATTCGACTAGATCATTCTTAATAAGGTTACACATTACAATAATTAATATGATAACACATCACAATATTTAATACTATTACATATAACAGTATTTAAAACAATTACACGGTATATTATTTAATACGATAACACACTACAATAATTAATACGATAACACATTACAATACTTAATACTATTACATATAACAGTATTTAAAACAATTACACGGTATATTATTTAATACGATAACAAACTACAATAATGGGTTCAAGATCATTGTTGATAGGGTTACACTCTACAATAATTAAGATACATTAACAGAAACACGGCTGTTAGTGCTAGTTGTTACTAAACACAGTATTCATACGTCATTGAAAATACTTAGAAAAAACGAACATTTTCTTGAAAAATAATTTTTCTTCTGGGAAGTAATGCAGGTTAAAAGTGTTCTGATATAAACTGTAATGTTCTTATCTATTAAACACTATTACACTTTCTGTTGTCTCTCGGACGTGTTGTTCAGTAAGCACCAATAATATACACTATTACACTTTCTGTTAAAAGTGTTCAGATATAAACTGTAATGTTCTTATCTAATAAACGATTTTTCTTCTGGGAAGTAATGCAGGTTAAAAGTGTTCTGATATAAACTGTAATGTTCTTATCTATTAAACACTATTACACTTTCTGTTGTCTCTCGGACGTGTTGTTCAGTAAGCACCAATAATATACACTATTACACTTTCTGTTAAAAGTGTTCAGATATAAACTGTAATGTTCTTATCTAATAAACGATTTTTCTTCTGGGAAGTAATGCAGGTTAAAAGTGTTCTGATATAAACTGTAATGTTCTTATCTATTAAACGATTTTTCTTCTGGGAAGTAATGCAGGTTAAAAGTGTTCTGATATAAACTGTAATGTTCTTATCTATTAAACACTATTACACTTTCTGTTGTCTCTCGGACGTGTTGTTCAGTAAGCACCAATAATATACACTATTACACTTTCTGTTAAAAGTGTTCAGATATAAACTGTAATGTTCTTATCTAATAAACGATTTTTCTTCTGGGAAGTAATGCAGGTTAAAAGTGTTCTGATATAAACTGTAATGTTCTTATCTATTAAACGATTTTTCTTCTGGGAAGTAATGCAGGTTAAAAGTGTTCTGATATAAACTGTAATGTTCTTATCTATTAAACGATTTTTCTTCTGGGAAGTAATGCAGGTTAAAAGTGTTCTGATATAAACTGTAATGTTCTTATCTATTAAACGATTTTTCTTCTGGGAAGTAATGCAGGTTAAAAGTGTCCTGATATAAACTGTAATGTTCTTATCTATTAAACGATTTTTCTTCTGGGAAGTAATGCAGGTTAAAAGTGTTCTGATATAAACTGTAATGTTCTTATCTATTAAACGATTTTTCTTCTGGGAAGTAATGCAGGTTAAAAGTGTCCTGATATAAACTGTAATGTTCTTATCTATTAAACGATTTTTCTTCTGGGAAGTAATGCAGGTTAAAAGTGTCCTGATATAAACTGTAATGTTCTTATCTAATAAACGATTTTTCTTCTGGGAAGTAATGCAGGTTAAAAGTGTTCTGATATAAACTGTAATGTTCTTATCTATTAAACGATTTTTCTTCTGGGAAGTAATGCAGGTTAAAAGTGTCCTGATATAAACTGTAATGTTCTTATCTATTAAACGATTTTTCTTCTGGGAAGTAATGCAGGTTAAAAGTGTCCTGATATAAACTGTAATGTTCTTATCTATTAAACGATTTTTCTTCTGGGAAGTAATGCAGGTTAAAAGTGTCCTGATATAAACTGTAATGTTCTTATCTATTAAACGATTTTTCTTCTGGGAAGTAATGCAGGTTAAAAGTGTCCTGATATAAACTGTAATGTTCTTATCTATTAAACGATTTTTCTTCTGGGAAGTAATGCAGGTTAAAAGTGTCCTGATATAAACTGTAATGTTCTTATCTATTAAACGATTTTTCTTCTGGGAAGTAATGCAGGTTAAAAGTGTTCTGATATAAACTGTAATGTTCTTATCTATTAAACGATTTTTCTTCTGGGAAGTAATGCAGGTTAAAAGTGTTCTGATATAAACTGTAATGTTCTTATCTAATAAACGAGGTACCTTTATTGTACCCTTTATTGAAAATATGTTTTTTAAGAACTCCAGTTTCCTGGTACTACATGAAAAGTTATATCAATAAAGAATTGAACCCTAACGTACAGTCCTTGTGATAGTTGTGGTGGTGTTGTGAAAAAAATAATTTTATTTAAATTGTGTTCTGTGATAAAGGTGATGTTGTTACATGTGTTCTGTGACAAAGGTGAGGTTGTTACAAATACGGCAGTTCTTTTGCTAATTGTCTGAATCTGGAACATCCAAAACATAAAACATTTCATGAATCCTTATTTGTAGTTCCATTCAATAAAGACACAGGATTATTGGCTACATACATATATACTGACGTGCAGAACATCCATTATAATAGGACTGCATACATACACCGCCCACATAAGGCCAGAAAATACGACTACAAGAATTTTTCAACTATAATAGGAAGGGAGTCACTTTTACAAAGTTTGGGAAAGTCAATAACATGCCTGAAATTGTACCAACAGTAACTGTTGAGATGCAACATGTTTTTTTGTTATTTTTTCATTACAGGATGAGAGTATTGGGTGATAGGTGAAAACGTGCCTTTGTTGATTCTCGAAATGTCCAATATAAACTAGCACACAAGGTAATTTGTGCCAGAGTTTAAGTTTGACAGAATGATAGATATCTATACTAAATATATCACCACTTTTGAATCAGTGGAATCAACATTACCGGAAGGTGAAAACAATAACGTTTTCCAAGTAAAACACGTTTTCTTCATGCCTTGGACTTACATAATTCAACTGGAATTGGAGCTACTCGGCCAAATATTGGTTCATATAAGTTCTGTTAAAATACTTTACCATGATGGAATTGGTACTTATCAGTTGTATTTATATTGTAGAGGGCGCCGTGTCAGGATAAAGTTTCAGGAACGGATCGTCAGAGAATAATCATGTTAAATACAATACTTTAATATACTTGTTTGTAAATACATGAGTGTGTAAAATGAAATAGTCGACGTCTGGTGGTGAAAATAGTCGGGTTAAATCTAACCTTGAACCTCACGTTGGTGCTTAAAAGAACTAATTATATTTCTTATTAAATTCATTGCCAAAAACAAAATAAAACATAGTTCTATTTCATACGGAAAATCAAATTCAAAATATAGTTCTATTGAATCTGGAAAAACAAATTAAAAACATAGTTATATTGCATATGGAAAAACGAAATAAAAACATTGTTCTATTGTATCTGGATAAACGAAATAAAAACATAGTCGTATTGGATATGGAAAAACGAAATAAAAATATAGTTCTATTGGATATGGAAAAACGAAATAAAACATAGTTCTATTGGATATGGAAAAACGAAATAAAAACATAGTTCTATTGAAATTGGAAAATCAAAATCCAAACATACTCGTATTGGATCTGGAAAAACGAAATAAAAATATAGTTCTATTGGATATGGAAAAACGAAATAAAAACATAGTTCTATTTGATTTGGAAAAACGAAATAAAAACATAGATATATTTCATACGGAAAGTCAAAATCAAAATATAGTTCTATTGAATCTGGAAAAACAAATTAAAAACATAGTTATATTTGATCTGGAAAATCAAAATCAAAACATAGTTCTACTGCATAGGGAAAAACGAAATAAAAACATTGTTCTATTGTATCTGGATAAAAGAAATAAAAACATAGTCGTATTGGATATGGAAAAACGAAATAAAAATATAGTTCTATTGGATCTGGAAAAACGAAATAAAAACATAGTTCTATTGGATTTGGAAAAAAAAAAAAAAACATACTCGTATTGGATCTGGAAAAACGAAATAAAAATATAGTTCTACTGGATATGGAAAAACGAAATAAAAACATAGTTCTTTTTGATTTGGAAAAACGAAATAAAAACATAGTTCTATTGGATCTGGAAAAACGAATAAAAAACATAGTTCTATTGGATATGGAAAAACGAAATAAAAACAAAGTTCTATTGGATATGGAAAAACGAAATAAAATCATAGTTCTATTGAATCTGGAAAACAAATTAAAAACATAGTTCTATTTGATCTGGAAAATCAAAATCAAAATATTGTTCTATTGGATCTGGAAAAACGAAATAAAAACATAGTTCTATTGGATTTGGAAAAAAAAAATAAAAACATAGTTATATTTGATTTGGACAAACGGAATAAAAACATAGTTCTATTGGATCTGGAAAAACGAATAAAAAACATAGTTCTATTGGATATAGAAAAACGAAATAAAAACAAAGTTCTATTGGATATGGAAAAACGAAATAAAATCATAGTTCTATTGAATCTGGAAAACAAATTAAAAACATAGTTCTATTTGATCTGGAAAATCAAAATCAAAATATTGTTCTATTGGATCTGGAAAAACGAAATAAAAACATAGTTCTATTGGATATGGAAAAATGAAATAAAAACATAGTCGTATTGGATCTGGAAAATCGAAATAAAAACATAGTTCTCTTGAAACTGGATGATCAAAATAAAAACATAGTTTTATTGAATATGGAAAAACAAAATAAAAACATAGTTCTATTGGATCTAGTAAAACGAATCAAAAACATAGTTCTCTTGGATCTGGTGAAACGAAATAAAAATATAGCTTTATTGGATCTGGAAAAACGAAATAAAAACATAGTTCTATTTGATCTGGAAAAACGAAATAAAAACATAGTTTTATTGGATCTGGAAAAACGAAATGAAAACATAGTTCTATTGGATATGGAAAAACAAAATAAAAACATAGTTCTATTTGATCTGGAAAATCCAAATAAAAACATAGTTCTTTGGATCTGGAAAATTAAAATAAAAACATAGTTCTTTTGAACTGGAAAATCAAAATCAAAACATAGTTCTATTGGATATGGAAAAACAAAATAAAAACATAGTTGTATTGGATCTGGAAAAACGAAATAAAAACATAGTTCTATTGGATATGGAAAAACAAAATGAAACATAGTTCTATTGGATCTGGAAAACGAAATAAAAACATAGTCGTATTGGATCTGGAAAAACAAAATAAAAACATAGTTTTATTGAATATGGAAAAACAAAATAAAAACATAGTTCTATTGGATATGGAAAAACGAAATAAAACATAGTCGTGTTGAATATGGAAAAACAAAATAAAAACACAGTTCTATTGAATCTGGAAAAACAACATAAAACACAATTCTATTGGATCTGGAAAAACAAAATAAAAACACAATTCTATTTAATCTGGAAAAACAAAATAAAAACATAGTTCTATTCGATCTCGAAAAACGAAACAAAAACATGGTTCTATTTGATATGGAAAAACGAAATAAAATCAAAGCTTTATTGGATATGGAAAAATGAAATAAGAACATAGTCGTATTGTATCTAGAAAAACGAAATAAAACATAGTTCTATTGGATATGGAAAAACGAAATAAAAACATAGTTCTATTGGATCTGGAAAAACGAAATAAAAACATAGTCGTATTGGATCTGGAAAAACGAAATAAAAAACATAGTTCTATTGGATATGGAAAAACGAAATAAAAACATAGTTCTATTGAATCTGGAAAAACAAAATAAAAACACAATTCTATTGGATCTGGAAAAACAAAATAAAAACATTGTTCTTTTTAATGTGGAAAACAAAATAAAAACATAGTTCTATTGGATCTGGAAAAACGAAATAAAAACATAGTTCTATTGGATTTGGAAAAACGAAATAAAAACATAGTTCTATTTGATTTGAAAAAACGAAATAAAAACATAGTTCTATTGGATATGGAAAAACAAAATAAAAACATAGCTTTATTGGATATGGAAAAACGAAATAAAAACATAGTTCTATTTGATCTGAAAAATCAAAATAAAAACATTGTCTATTGGATATGGAAAAATGAAATAAAAACATAGTCGTATTGGATCTGGAAAATCGAAATAAAAACATAGTTCTATTGGATCTGGATGATCAAAATAAAAACATAGTTCTATTGGATATGGAAAAACGAAATAAAAACAAAGTTCTGTTGGATGTGGAAAAACGAAATAAAATCATAGTTCTATTGAATCTGGAAAAACGAAATAAAAACAAAGTTATATTGGATATGGAAAAACGAAATAAAATCATAGTTCTATTGAATCTGGAAAACAAATCAAAAACATGGTTCTATTGGATCTGGAAAAACGAAATAAAAACATAGTTCTATTGGATTTGGAAAAAAGAAATAAAAACATAGTTCTATTTGATTTGGAAAAACGAAATAAAAACATAGTTCTATTGGATCTGGAAAAACGAAATAAAAACATAGTTCTATTGGATATGGAAAAACGAAATAAAAACAAAGTTCTATTGGATATGGAAAAACGAAATAAAATCATAGTTCTATTGAATCTGGAAAACAAATTAAAAACATAGTTCTATTTGATCTGGAAAATCAAAATCAAAATATTGTTCTATTGAATATGGAAAAACGAAATAAAAACATAGTTCTATTGGATATGGAAAAACGAAATAAAAACATAGTTCTATTGGATATCGAAAAACGAAATGAAAACATAGTCGTATTGGATCTGGAAAAACGAAATAAAAGCATAGTTCTATAGGATATGAAAAAAAGAAATAAAAACATAGTCGTATTGCATCTTGAAAAACGAAATAAAAACATAGTTCTATTGGATATGGAAAAACGAAATAAAAACATAGTTCTATTTGATCTGGAAAATCGAAATAAAAACATAGTCGTATTGGATCTGGAAAAACGAAATAAAAACATAGTTCTATTGGGTATGGAAAGACGAAATAAAACATAGTTCTATTGGATCTGGAAAATCAAAATCAAAACATTGTCTATTGGATATGGAAAAATGAAATAAAAACATACTTCTATTGGATCTGGATGATCAAAATAAAAACATAGTTCTATTGGATATGGAAAAACGAAATAAAAACATAGTCGTATTGGATCTGGAAAAACAAAATAAAAACATAGTTTTATTGGGTCTGGAAAAACAAAATAAAAACATAGTTCTATTGGATCTGGAAAATCAAAATAAAAACATAGTTCTATTTGATCTGGAAAAACGAAATAAAAACATAGTTCTATTGGGTATGGAAAGACGAAATAAAACATAGTTCTATTGGATCTGGAAAATCAAAATGAAAACATTGTCTATTGGATATGGAAAAAGGAAATAAAAACATAGTCGTATTGGATCTGGAAAATCGAAATAAAAACATAGTTCTATTGGATCTGGAAAAACGAAATAAAATGGTAAAGAAATAAAATGAATATTTTCATTAAACTAGAAAAAGAGAACAAAATGTTATTAACATCAGATTTGGTTTCAAAGTAGTTTCTTAAGAAAACCTCGGACACCTAACATTACACATGTGTGTACAGGCCAGGCACCAGTGTCAGTGACATTCTTGCAGTCCTGACATTACACATGTGTGTATAATGTTGTCAGTTACGTTCGTTCAGTCCTGACGTTACATATGTGTGTATAATGGTGTCAGTTACGTTCGTTTAGTCCTGACATTACACATGTGTGTATAATGGTGTCAGTTACGTTCGTTCAGTCCTGACATTACATATGTGTGTATAATGGTGTCAGTTACGTTCGTTCCGTCCTGACATTACACATATTTGCACAAGACCGACACCAGTGTGAATGATATTCGTTCAGTCCTGATTTTACACATGTGTGTGCAAGTCCGACACCAGTTTCAGTGACTTCATACAGTCCTGGCATTAGGCATGTGTGTACAAGACCAACAACTGTGTCAATGACATTCATAAGGTCCTGACATTACACATGTGTGTACAAGACCGACACCAGTGTCAGTGACTTTATGCAGTTCTGACATTAAACATGTCTTTGCAAGACAAATCAGAAGAACGACACGAGCGCCTCCCTGTTTCATATTCCAGCTGTCTTTATACAAGACAAATCAGAAGAACGACACGAGCGCCTCCCTGTTTCATATTCCAGCTGTCTTTATCCACAACCTGCACAACACTGACCGTGTCATAGTTCATTGCATTCCAAAGTATCAACAGTTCATTCTTGTTCATTGTCCAACCGTTATGAACAGTTCTTAGTTCTTCCATTGCTGTGTCCAGAGCTCATCAAAGATGGTCTTCTTGTAAATGGCACGTTTTGTCTATCCTTTGTAGGAGACATGTTTTAATCAGATGGTAACCCAAAGGATAACAGTCAAAACGAGTGTCACCAACACCACACGATGACGGCTGAACACGATGTCGGCTGAATACAAAGATGACACACAAATTCCTCCAAAGCAGAGAAAGTAGACACTGATGACGAAATTTCTTGTCCAAAATATGTAACTCTTTTGATAAATTATTAATTTTTGAATGCTACTGGAAACATACTTGTTCTATTTGAAGGATAAAAGCCAATGAAACATGATGTAGAATTCCAACTCTTTCGGACTTAATGTATTCAGTCTTAACAATAGTAGTCATATATATAAACAACTTTTTATCTGGGAACTCAGGCTCGCAGGTAATAGCCATAGTTTCATCTCTGGGAATGAATAAATCACGGTATGTGTTCCTAGCACGATGAACTTGAAAACTGTTCAGATGACCACCTCCTTGTGGTTACAATTCATCAACGGTACCCACACTAAATACAGAGATCACTACTTGTAGCCTGTGACGCTAGGGTCCGGGAGCAACATTCTGTTAGAAAATGTGTTTTCAACGTCTTATTATAGATGTTAACTAAAGGGTGCTTGTCGTTACATTAAAATCTCTGTCCTAAAAGTAAGTCTAGAATTTCTAGAATTTTCTAAACTTGACGTAACGAATCTAAAAAGTCCGAGGGGTCTTTAAAACAGGAGTAATAAATAAAAAAAAAATCAGCAAAATACTTAGTCACAGAGTTAGCAGTGAATTAGTAAGTTTTGTTTTCAGTTAGTAGAGTGAAGAGACAAGATTCAGATGAATATTTAAATAATTATTAGTTTTCATGTGTACAGGTTTATTTTCACATACACTTTAATACCGGCCCGGTTTGGAAAGGTGGTTAAGGCACTCGACTCGTAAACCGAGGGTCGCAAGTTCGAATCCTTGTCACGCTAAACGTGCTCGCCCTTTCAACCATGGGAGTGTTATAATGTGACGGTCAATCCCACAAATCGTTGGTAAAAGAGTAGTCCAAGAGGTGGCGGTGGGTGGTGATGACTTGCTGCCTTCCCTCTAGTCTTACACTGCTAAATTAGGGACGGCTAGCGCAGATAGACCTCGTGTAGCTTTGCGCAGAAATTCAGAACAAACCAAACAGCTTTGCTTCCATAAACAACGTGTTTCCATTTGAACGTTTCTTGATAACTTAACCTACAAGCTTTTAGAAGTAAACTAACTTGTGTGGAGAAGACATCGAATCATTTACATCAAGTAATCCAAAAGAAAAACGAAATAAAAACTTCAAAACAAAATACTAGTTGTGTTACTTAATACATTTAACTTATTTCTGCTGCAATGGACTTTTACTGATTTTGCATCTTCTGATCTTTTCTACAAATGTTTATGATACAAAGACGGTTCTATATTTATGATGAAGACATCACAATACGTACACAGGGACTGCTGTTAACTCTCTTCAATAGCTGAATGATTCTCATCATGATTGTATCTGCAAATTCGCAAGATGCTTTTGGTAAATATCAGCCCTTCAATCAACGAGGAGTACACAGTCGTCTAATACAAGGCCATTGGGAACTCAAGGCGCGTGCCCTAGAGCCACTCATATTGAGAGAGAGGGTCCACCATAAAGCTAAACTTATATTGTTATAATAAAGTCAATACATTTTACCCTGAACTATAAATCTTAAAGAATAACTTCAAGTCATGTGAAATTATTTTTGAATAACATTGAACACTAGCAACAAGGGTACGTGAAAATCTATTTCTCAGAATTGAAACTTAACTAATGAATCTTCTTTCCACTTTGAAACAGTAGAAATTAGTCAACTTGACCATTCTCTCAGATGAACTAAACATCGTACTAGCACGAAATGTGATTGGATTTATATCAGAATTCGAGGCAGCCGAAATAAGGAAATATCTAATCTACTTAATTAAAAATATTTTTAAGTCTTATAATGTTTTCAATCATAATAAATTTGACACTAAATGTTGCGTTTATATTTTAACATATAGATAGAACTGAATTCTGGAAATGTCTATTTCGATAAATATATATTATTGCTATAATTACAAGCTACATAATTTTATTGTAGAGATGGTTACACAAAACACAAACAACTGTTAATATGGTTACACTCTGCACACACTATTATTAATGTGGTTACAGACTGCACAAACAACTGTTGATATGTTTGTACACAAGCCAGATTTGTGTACTTTGTTATCAGCATAGAAGACTAAACATAAACATTATTTTATAAACACATCTACAGGATGTAGTTAAATGTTTATACTGTTTTTCTAGTTTCGGTATTTAATGTTTTAGGTTCACTATAGAATTACTGAATCTGGGAAGTTGTTAGATGTGTTTACTGTTGGTCTAGTTTCGGTATTTAATGTTTTAGGTTCACTATAGAATTACTGAATCTAGGATGTGGTTAGATGTGTTTACTGTTGGTCTAGTTTCGGCATTTAATGTTTTAGGTTCACTATAGAATTACTGAAACTAGGAAGTGGTTAGATGTTTTTACTGTTGGTCTAGTTCCGGTATTTAATGTTTTAGGTTCACTATAGAAATACTAAATCTAGGAAGTGGTTAGATGTGTTTACTGTTGGTCTAGTTTCGGTATTTAATGTTTTAGGTTCACTATAGAATTACTAAATCTAGGAAGTGGTTAGATGTGTTTACTGTTGGTCTAGTTTCGGTATTTAATGTTTTAGGTTCACTATAGAATTACTAAATCTAGGAAGTGGTTAGATGTGTTTACTGTTTTTCTAGTTTCGGTATTTAATGTTTTAGGTTCACTATAGAATTACTGAATCTAGGAAGTGGTTAGATGTGTTTACTGTTGGTATAGTTTCGGTATTTAATGTTTTAGGTTCACTATAGAATTACTGAATCTAGGAAGTGGTTAGATGTTTTTACTGTTGGTCTAGTTCCGGTATTTAATATTTTAGGTTCACTATAGAATTACTAAATCTAGGAAGTGGTTAGATGTGTTTACTGTTGGTCTAGTTTCGGTATTTAATGTTTTAGGTTCACTATAGAATTACTGAATCTAGGAAAGGGTTAGATGTGTTTACTGTTGGTCTAGTTTCGGTATTTAATGTTTTAGGTTCACTATAGAATTACTAAATCTAGGAAGTGGTTAGATGTGTTTACTGTTTTCTAGTTTCGGTATTTAATGTTTTAGGTTCACTATAGAATTACTGAATCTAGGAAGTGGTTAGATGTGTTTACTGTTGGTCTAGTTTCGGTATTTAATGTTTTAGGTTCACTATAGAATTACTGAATCTAGGAAGTGGTTAGATGTTTTACTGTTGGTCTAGTTCCGGTATTTAATATTTTAGGTTCACTATAGAATTACTAAATCTAGGAAGTGGTTAGATGTGTTTACTGTTGGTCTAGTTTCGGTATTTAATGTTTTAGGTTCACTATAGAATTACTGAATCTAGGAAAGGGTTAGATGTGTTTACTGTTGGTCTAGTTTCGGTATTTAATGTTTTAGGTTCACTATAGAATTACTAAATCTAGGAAGTGGTTAGATGTGTTTACTGTTTTCTAGTTTCGGTATTTAATGTTTTAGGTTCACTATAGAATTACTGAATCTAGGAAGTGGTTAGATGTGTTTACTGTTGGTCTAGTTTCGGTATTTAATGTTTTAGGTTCACTATAGAATTACTGAATCTAGGAAGTGGTTAGATGTGTTTACTGTTGGTCTAGTTTCTGTATTTAATGTTTTAGGTTCACTATAGAATTACTGAATCTAGGAAGTAGTTAGATATGTTTACTGTTTATCTAGTTTCGGTATTTAAAGTTTTAGGTTCACTACAGAATTACTGAATCTAGGAAGTGGTTAGATGTGTTTACTGTTGGTCTAGTTTCGGTATTTAATGTTTTAGGTTCACTATAGAATTACTGAATCTAGGAAGTGGTTAGATGTGTTTACTGTTTTTCTAGTTTCAGTATTTAATATTTTAGGTTCACTATAGAATTACTAAATCTAGGAAGTGGTTAGATGTTTTTACTGTTGGTCTAGTTCCGGTATTTAATGTTTTAGGTTCACTATAGAATTACTAAATCTAGGAAGTGGTTAGATGTGTTTACTGTTGGTCTAGTTTCGGTATTTAATGTTTTAGGTTCACTATAGAATTACTAAATCTAGGAAGTGGTTAGATGTGTTTACTGTTTTCTAGTTTCGGTATTTAATGTTTTAGGTTCACTATAGAATTACTGAATCTAGGAAGTGGTTAGATGTGTTTACTGTTGGTCTAGTTTCGGTATTTAATGTTTTAGGTTCACTATAGAATTACTGAATCTAGGAAGTGGTTAGATGTTTTTACTGTTGGTCTAGTTCCGGTATTTAATATTTTAGGTTCACTATAGAATTACTAAATCTAGGAAGTGGTTAGATGTGTTTACTGTTGGTCTAGTTTCGGTATTTAATGTTTTAGGTTCACTATAGAATTACTGAATCTAGGATGTGGTTAGATGTGTTTACTGTTGGTCTAGTTTCGGCATTTAATGTTTTAGGTTCACTATAGAATTACTGAAATTAGGAAGGGGTTAGATGTGTTTACTGTTGGTCTAGTTTCGGTATTTAATGTTTTAGGTTCACTATAGAATTACTGAATCTAGGAAGTGGTTAGATGTGTTTACTGTTTTTCTAGTTTCAGTATTTAATATTTTAGGTTCACTATAGAATTACTAAATCTAGGAAGTGGTTAGATGTTTTTACTGTTGGTCTAGTTCCGGTATTTAATGTTTTAGGTTCACTATAGAATTACTAAATCTAGGAAGTGGTTAGATGTGTTTATTGTTGGTCTAGTTTCGGTATTTAATGTTTTAGGTTCACTATAGAATTACTAAATCTAGGAAGTGGTTAGATGTGTTTACTGTTTTTCTAGTTTCGGTATTTAATGTTTTAGGTTCACTATAGAATTACTGAATCTAGGAAGTGGTTAGATGTGTTTACTGTTGGTCTAGTTTCGGTATTTAATGTTTTAGGTTCACTATAGAATTACTGAATCTAGGAAGTGGTTAGATGTTTTTACTGTTGGTCTAGTTCCGGTATTTAATATTTTAGGTTCACTATAGAATTACTAAATCTAGGAAGTGGTTATATGTGTTTACTGTTGGTCTAGTTTCGGTATTTAATGTTTTAGGTTCACTATAGAATTACTGAATCTAGGAAAGGGTTAGATGTGTTTACTGTTGGTCTAGTTTCGGTATTTAATGTTTTAGGTTCACTATAGAATTACTAAATCTAGGAAGTGGTTAGATGTGTTTACTGTTTTCTAGTTTCGGTATTTAATGTTTTAGGTTCACTATAGAATTACTGAATCTAGGAAGTGGTTAGATGTGTTTACTGTTGGTCTAGTTTCGGTATTTAATGTTTTAGGTTCACTATAGAATTACTGAATCTAGGAAGTGGTTAGATGTGTTTACTGATGGTCTAGTTTCTGTATTTAATGTTTTAGGTTCACTATAGAATTACTGAATCTAGGAAGTAGTTAGATATGTTTACTGTTTATCTAGTTTCGGTATTTAAAGTTTTAGGTTCACTATAGAATTACTGAATCTAGGAAGTGGTTAGATGTGTTTACTGTTGGTCTAGTTTCGGTATTTAATGTTTTAGGTTCACTATAGAATTACTGAATCTAGGAAGTGGTTAGATGTGTTTACTGTTTTTCTAGTTTCAGTATTTAATATTTTAGGTTCACTATAGAATTACTAAATCTAGGAAGTGGTTAGATGTTTTTACTGTTGGTCTAGTTCCGGTATTTAATGTTTTAGGTTCACTATAGAATTACTAAATCTAGGAAGTGGTTAGATGTGTTTACTGTTGGTCTAGTTTCGGTATTTAATGTTTTAGGTTCACTATAGAATTACTAAATCTAGGAAGTGGTTAGATGTGTTTACTGTTTGTCTAGTTTCGGTATTTAATGTTTTAGGTTCACTATAGAATTACTGAATCTAGGAAGTGGTTAGATGTGTTTACTGTTGGTCTAGTTTCGGTATTTAATGTTTTAGGTTCACTATAGAATTACTGAATCTAGGAAGTGGTTAGATGTTTTTACTGTTGGTCTAGTTCCGGTATTTAATATTTTAGGTTCACTATAGAATTACTAAATCTAGGAAGTGGTTAGATGTGTTTACTGTTGGTCTAGTTTCGGTATTTAATGTTTTAGGTTCACTATAGAATTACTGAATCTAGGAAAGGGTTAGATGTGTTTACTGTTGGTCTAGTTTCGGTATTTAATGTTTTAGGTTCACTATAGAATTACTAAATCTAGGAAGTGGTTAGATGTGTTTACTGTTTTTCTAGTTTCGGTATTTAATGTTTTAGGTTCACTATAGAATTACTGAATCTAGGAAGTGGTTAGATGTGTTTACTGTTGGTCTAGTTTCGGTATTTAATGTTTTAGGTTCACTATAGAATTACTGAATCTAGGAAGTGGTTAGATGTGTTTACTGTTGGTCTAGTTTCGGTATTTAATGTTTTAGGTTCACTATAGAATTACTGAATCTAGGAAGTGGTTAGATGTGTTTACTGTTTTTCTAGTTTCGGTATTTAATGTTTTAGGTTCACTATAGAATTACTGAATCTAGGAAGTGGTTAGATGTTTTTACTGTTGGTCTAGTTCCGGTATTTAATGTTTTAGGTTCACTATAGAATTACTAAATCTAGGAAGTGGTTAGATGTGTTTACTGTTGGTCTAGTTTCGGTATTTAATGTTTTAGGTTCACTATAGAATTACTGAATCTAGGAAGTGGTTAGATGTGTTTACTGTTTTCTAGTTTCGGTATTTAATGTTTTAGGTTCACTATAGAATTACTGAATCTAGGAAGTGGTTAGATGTGTTTACTGTTGGTCTAGTTTCGGTATTTAATGTTTTAGGTTCACTATAGAATTACTGAATCTAGGAAGTGGTTAGATGTTTTTACTGTTGGTCTAGTTCCGGTATTTAATGTTTTAGGTTCACTATAGAATTACTAAATCTAGGAAGTGGTTAGATGTGTTTACTGTTGGTCTAGTTTCGGTATTTAATGTTTTAGGTTCACTATAGAATTACTGAATCTAGGAAGGGTTAGATGTGTTTACTGTTGGTCTAGTTTCGGTATTTAATGTTTTAGGTTCACTATAGAATTACTAAATCTAAGAAGTGGTTAGATGTGTTTACTGTTTTCTAGTTTCGGTATTTAATGTTTTAGGTTCACTATAGAATTACTGAATCTAGGAAGTGGTTAGATGTGTTTACTGTTGGTCTAGTTTCGGTATTTAATGTTTTAGGTTCACTATAGAATTACTGAATCTAGGAAGTGGTTAGATGTGTTTACTGTTGGTCTAGTTTCTGTATTTAATGTTTTAGGTTCACTATAGAATTACTGAATCTAGGAAGTGGTTAGATATGTTTTACTGTTTATCTAGTTTCGGTATTTAAAGTTTTAGGTTCACTATAGAATTACTGAATCTAGGAAGTGGTTAGATGTGTTTACTGTTGGTCTAGTTTCGGTATTTAATGTTTTAGGTTCACTATAGAATTACTGAATCTAGGAAGTGGTTAGATGTGTTTACTGTTTTCTAGTTTCGGTATTTAATGTTTTAGGTTCACTATAGAATTACTAAATCTAGGAAGTGGTTAGATGTTTTTACTGTTGGTCTAGTTCCGGTATTTAATGTTTTAGGTTCACTATAGAATTACTAAATCTAGGAAGTGGTTAGATGTGTTTACTGTTGGTCTAGTTTCGGTATTTAATGTTTTAGGTTCACTATAGAATTACTAAATCTAGGAAGTGGTTAGATGTGTTTACTGTTTTCTAGTTTCGGTATTTAATGTTTTAGGTTCACTATAGAATTACTGAATCTAGGAAGTGGTTAGATGTGTTTACTGTTGGTCTAGTTTCGGTATTTAATGTTTTAGGTTCACTATAGAATTACTGAATCTAGGAAGTGGTTAGATGTTTTTACTGTTGGTCTAGTTCCGGTATTTAATATTTTAGGTTCACTATAGAATTACTAAATCTAGGAAGTGGTTAGATGTGTTTACTGTTGGTCTAGTTTCGGTATTTAATGTTTTAGGTTCACTATAGAATTACTGAATCTAGGAAGGGTTAGATGTGTTTACTGTTGGTCTAGTTTCGGTATTTAATGTTTTAGGTTCACTATAGAATTACTAAATCTAGGAAGTGGTTAGATGTGTTTACTGTTTTCTAGTTTCGGTATTTAATGTTTTAGGTTCACTATAGAATTACTGAATCTAGGAAGTGGTTAGATGTGTTTACTGTTGGTCTAGTTTCGGTATTTAATGTTTTAGGTTCACTATAGAATTACTGAATCTAGGAAGTGGTTAGATGTGTTTACTGTTGGTCTAGTTTCGGTATTTAATGTTTTAGGTTCACTATAGAATTACTGAATCTAGGAAGGGGTTAGATGTGTTTACTGTTGGTCTAGTTTCGGTATTTAATGTTTTAGGTTCACTATAGAATTACTGAATCTAGGAAGTGGTTAGATATGTTTACTGTTTATCTAGTTTCGGTATTTAATGTTTTAGGTTCACTATAGAATTACTGAATCTAGGAAGTGGTTAGATGTGTTTACTGTTGGTCTAGTTTCGGTATTTAATGTTTTAGGTTCACTATAGAATTACTAAATCTAGGAAGTGGTTAGATGTGTTTACTGTTGGTCTAGTTTCGGTATTTAATGTTTTAGGTTCACTAAAGAATTACTGAATCTAGGAAGTGGTTAGATGTGTTTACTGTTTACTAGACCAACGTCTATTTTCGGTATTTAATGTTTTAGGTTCACTATAGAATTACTGAATCTAGGAAGTGGTTAGATGTGTTTACTGTTGGTCTAGTTTCGGTATTTAATGTTTTAGGTTCACTATAGAATTACTAAATCTAGGAAGTGGTTAGATGTGTTTACTGTTTTTCTAGTTTCGGTATTTAATGTTTTAGGTTCACTATAGAATTACTGAATCTAGGAAGTGGTTAGATGTGTTTACTGTTGGTCTAGTTTCGGTATTTAATGTTTTAGGTTCACTATAGAATTACTGAATCTAGGAAGTGGTTAGATGTTTTTACTGTTGGTCTAGTTCCGGTATTTAATGTTTTAGGTTCACTATAGAATTACTAAATCTAGGAAGTGGTTAGATGTGTTTACTGTTGGTCTAGTTTCGGTATTTAATGTTTTAGGTTCACTATAGAATTACTGAATCTAGGAAAGGGTTAGATGTGTTTACTGTTGGTCTAGTTTTGGTATTTAATGTTTTAGGTTCACTATAGAATTACTGAATCTAGGAAGTAGTTAGATATGTTTACTGTTTATCTATTTTCGGTATTTAATGTTTTAGGTTCACTATAGAATTACTGAATCTAGGAAGTGGTTAGATGTGTTTACTGTTGGTCTAGTTTCGGTATTTAATGTTTTAGGTTCACTATAGAATTACTAAATCTAGGAAGTGGTTAGATGTGTTTACTGTTGGTCTAGTTTCGGTATTTAATGTTTTAGGTTCACTAAAGAATTACTGAATCTAGGAAGTGGTTAGATGTGTTTACTGTTTACTAGACCAACGTCTATTTTCGGTATTTAATGTTTTAGGTTCACTATAGAATTACTGAATCTAGGAAGTGGTTAGATGTGTTTACTGTTGGTCTAGTTTCGGTATTTAATGTTTTAGGTTCACTATAGAATTACTGAATCTAGGAAGTGGTTAGATGTATTTACTGTTTTTCTAGTTTCGGTATTTAATGTTTTAGGTTCACTATAGAATTACTGAATCTAGGAAGTGGTTAGATGTGTTTACTGTTGGTCTAGTTTCGGTATTTAATGTTTTAGGTTCACTATAGAATTACTAAATCTAGGAAGTGGTTAGATGTGTTTACTGTTGGTCTAGTTTCGGTATTTAATGTTTTAGGTTCACTATAGAATTACTGAATCTAGGAAGTGGTTAGATGTGTTTACTGTTTACTAGACCAACGTCTATTTTCGGTATTTAATGTTTTAGGTTCACTATAGAATTACTAAATCTAGGAAGTGGTTAGATGTTTTTACTGTTGGTCTAGTTTCGGTATTTAATGTTTTAGGTTCACTATAGAATTACTAAATCTAGGAAGTGGTTAGATGTGTTTACTGTTGGTCTAGTTTCGGTATTTAATGTTTTAGGTTCACTATAGAATTACTAAATCTAGGAAGTGGTTAGATGTGTTTACTGTTTTTCTAGTTTCGGTATTTAATGTTTTAGGTTCACTATAGAATTACTGAATCTAGGAAGTGGTTAGATGTGTTTACTGTTGGTCTAGTTTCGGTATTTAATGTTTTAGGTTCACTATAGAATTACTGAATCTAGGAAGTGGTTAGATGTGTTTACTGTTGGTCTAGTTTCGGTATTTAATGTTTTAGGTTCACTATAGAATTACTAAATCTAGGAAGTGGTTAGATGTGTTTACTGTTGGTCTAGTTTCGGTATTTAATGTTTTAGGTTCACTATAGAATTACTGAATCTAGGAAGTGGTTAGATGTGTTTACTGTTGGTCTAGTTTCGGTATTTAATGTTTTAGGTTCACTATAGAATTACTGAATCTAGGAAGTGGTTAGATGTGTTTACTGTTGGTCTAGTTTCGGTATTTAATGTTTTAGGTTCACTATAGAATTACTGAATCTAGGAAGTGGTTAGATGTGTTTACTGTTGGTCTAGTTTCGGTATTTAATGTTTTAGGTTCACTATAGAATTACTAAATCTAAGTGGTTAGATGTGTTGGTCTAGTTTCGGTATTTAATGTTTTAGGTTCACTAGATGTCTAGGAAGTTTACTGTTGGTCTAGTTTCGGTATTTAATGTTTTAGGTTCACTATAGAATTACTGAATCTAGGAAGTGGTTAGATGTGTTTACTGTTGGTCTAGTTTCGGTATTTAATGTTTTAGGTTCACTATAGAATTACTGAATCTAGGAAGTGGTTAGATGTGTTTACTGTTGGTCTAGTTTCGGTATTTAATGTTTTAGGTTCACTATAGAATTACTGAATCTAGGAAGTGGTTAGATGTGTTTACTGTTGGTCTAGTTTCGGTATTTAATGTTTTAGGTTCACTATAGAATTACTGAATCTAGGAAGTGGTTAGATGTGTTTACTGTTGGTCTAGTTTCGGTATTTAATGTTTTAGGTTCACTATAGAATTACTGAATCTAGGAAGTGGTTAGATGTGTTTACTGTTGGTCTAGTTTCGGTATTTAATGTTTTAGGTTCACTATAGAATTACTGAATCTAGGAAGTGGTTAGATGTGTTTACTGTTGGTCTAGTTTCGGTATTTAATGTTTTAGGTTCACTATAGAATTACTGAATCTAGGAAGTGGTTAGATGTGTTTACTGTTTATCTAGTTTCGGTATTTAATGTTTTAGGTTCACTATAGAATTACTGAATCTAGGAAGTGGTTAGATGTGTTTACTGTTGGTCTAGTTTCGGTATTTAATGTTTTAGGTTCACTATAGAATTACTGAATCTAGGAAGTGGTTAGATGTGTTTACTGTTGGTCTAGTTTCGGTATTTAATGTTTTAGGTTCACTATAGAATTACTGAATCTAGGAAGTGGTTAGATGTGTTTACTGTTGGTCTAGTTTCGGTATTTAATGTTTTAGGTTCACTATAGAATTACTGAATCTAGGAAGTGGTTAGATGTGTTTACTGTTGGTCTAGTTTCGGTATTTAATGTTTTAGGTTCACTATAGAATTACTGAATCTAGGAAGTGGTTAGATGTATTTTACTGTTGGTCTAGGAAGTTTCTAGGTATTTAATGTTTTAGGTTCACTATAGAATTACTAAATCTAGGAAGTGGTTAGATGTGTTTACTGTTGGTCTAGTTTCGGTATTTAATGTTTTAGGTTCACTATAGAATTACTAAATCTAGGAAGTGGTTAGATGTGTTTACTGTTGGTCTAGTTTCGGTATTTAATGTTTTAGGTTCACTATAGAATTACTGAATCTAGGAAGTGGTTAGATGTGTTTACTGTTGGTCTAGTTTCGGTATTTAATGTTTTAGGTTCACTATAGAATTACTGAATCTAGGAAGTGGTTAGATGTGTTTACTGTTGGTCTAGTTTCGGTATTTAATGTTTTAGGTTCACTATAGAATTACTGAATCTAGGAAGTGGTTAGATGTGTTTACTGTTGGTCTAGTTTCGGTATTTAATGTTTTAGGTTCACTATAGAATTACTGAATCTAGGAAGTGGTTAGATGTGTTTACTGTTGGTCTAGTTTCGGTATTTAATGTTTTAGGTTCACTATAGAATTACTGAATCTAGGAAGTGGTTAGATGTGTTTACTGTTTTAGATGTCTAGTTTCGGTATTTAATGTTTTAGGTTCACTATAGAATTACTGAATCTAGGAAGTGGTTAGATGTGTTTACTGTTGGTCTAGTTTCGGTATTTAATGTTTTAGGTTCACTATAGAATTACTGAATCTAGGAAGTGGTTAGATGTGTTTACTGTTGGTCTAGTTTCGGTATTTAATGTTTTAGGTTCACTATAGAATTACTGAATCTAGGAAGTGGTTAGATGTGTTTACTGTTGGTCTAGTTTCGGTATTTAATGTTTTAGGTTCACTATAGAATTACTGAATCTAGGAAGTGGTTAGATGTGTTTACTGTTGGTCTAGTTTCGGTATTTAATGTTTTAGGTTCACTATAGAATTACTGAATCTAGGAAGTGGTTAGATGTGTTTACTGTTGGTCTAGTTTCGGTATTTAATGTTTTAGGTTCACTATAGAATTACTGAATCTAGGAAGTGGTTAGATGTGTTTACTGTTGGTCTAGTTTCGGTATTTAATGTTTTAGGTTCACTATAGAATTACTGAATCTAGGAAGTGGTTAGATGTGTTTACTGTTGGTCTAGTTTCGGTATTTAATGTTTTAGGTTCACTATAGAATTACTGAATCTAGGAAGTGGTTAGATGTGTTTACTGTTTTCTAGTTTCGGTATTTAATGTTTTAGGTTCACTATAGAATTACTGAATCTAGGAAGTGGTTAGATGTGTTTACTGTTGGTCTAGTTTCGGTATTTAATGTTTTAGGTTCACTATAGAATTACTAAATCTAGGAAGTGGTTAGATGTGTTTACTGTTGGTCTAGTTTCGGTATTTAATGTTTTAGGTTCACTATAGAATTACTAAATCTAGGAAGTGGTTAGATGTGTTTACTGTTGGTCTAGTTTCGGTATTTAATGTTTTAGGTTCACTATAGAATTACTGAATCTAGGAAGTGGTTAGATGTGTTTACTGTTGGTCTAGTTTCGGTATTTAATGTTTTAGGTTCACTATAGAATTACTGAATCTAGGAAGTGGTTAGATGTGTTTACTGTTGGTCTAGTTTCGGTATTTAATGTTTTAGGTTCACTATAGAATTACTGAATCTAGGAAGTGGTTAGATGTGTTTACTGTTGGTCTAGTTTCGGTATTTAATGTTTTAGGTTCACTATAGAATTACTGAATCTAGGAAGTGGTTAGATGTGTTTACTGTTGGTCTAGTTTCGGTATTTAATGTTTTAGGTTCACTATAGAATTACTGAATCTAGGAAGTGGTTAGATGTGTTTACTGTTGGTCTAGTTTCGGTATTTAATGTTTTAGGTTCACTATAGAATTACTGAATCTAGGAAGTGGTTAGATGTGTTTACTGTTGGTCTAGTTTCGGTATTTAATGTTTTAGGTTCACTATAGAATTACTAAATCTAGGAAGTGGTTAGATGTGTTTACTGTTGGTCTAGTTTCGGTATTTAATGTTTTAGGTTCACTATAGAATTACTAAATCTAGGAAGTGGTTAGATGTGTTTACTGTTGGTCTAGTTTCGGTATTTAATGTTTTAGGTTCACTATAGAATTACTGAATCTAGGAAGTGGTTAGATGTGTTTACTGTTGGTCTAGTTTCGGTATTTAATGTTTTAGGTTCACTATAGAATTACTGAATCTAGGAAGTGGTTAGATGTGTTTACTGTTGGTCTAGTTTCGGTATTTAATGTTTTAGGTTCACTATAGAATTACTGAATCTAGGAAGTGGTTAGATGTGTTTACTGTTGGTCTAGTTTCGGTATTTAATGTTTTAGGTTCACTATAGAATTACTGAATCTAGGAAGTGGTTAGATGTGTTTACTGTTGGTCTAGTTTCGGTATTTAATGTTTTAGGTTCACTATAGAATTACTGAATCTAGGAAGTGGTTAGATGTGTTTACTGTTGGTCTAGTTTCGGTATTTAATGTTTTAGGTTCACTATAGAATTACTGTTAATCTAGGAAGTGGTTAGATGTGTTTACTGTTGGTCTAGTTTCGGTATTTAATGTTTTAGGTTCACTATAGAATTACTGAATCTAGGAAGTGGTTAGATGTGTTTACTGTTGGTCTAGTTTCGGTATTTAATGTTTTAGGTTCACTATAGAATTACTGAATCTAGGAAGTGGTTAGATGTGTTTACTGTTGGTCTAGTTTCGGTATTTAATGTTTTAGGTTCACTATAGAATTACTGAATCTAGGAAGTGGTTAGATGTGTTTACTGTTGGTCTAGTTTCGGTATTTAATGTTTTAGGTTCACTATAGAATTACTGAATCTAGGAAGTGGTTAGATGTGTTTACTGTTGGTCTAGTTTCGGTATTTAATGTTTTAGGTTCACTATAGAATTACTGAATCTAGGAAGTGGTTAGATGTGTTTACTGTTGGTCTAGTTTCGGTATTTAATGTTTTAGGTTCACTATAGAATTACTGAATCTAGGAAGTGGTTAGATGTGTTTACTGTTGGTCTAGTTTCGGTATTTAATGTTTTAGGTTCACTATAGAATTACTGAATCTAGGAAGTGGTTAGATGTGTTTACTGTTGGTCTAGTTTCGGTATTTAATGTTTTAGGTTCACTATAGAATTACTGAATCTAGGAAGTGGTTAGATGTGTTTACTGTTGGTCTAGTTTCGGTATTTAATGTTTTAGGTTCACTATAGAATTACTGAATCTAGGAAGTGGTTAGATGTGTTTACTGTTGGTCTAGTTTCGGTATTTAATGTTTTAGGTTCACTATAGAATTACTGAATCTAGGAAGTGGTTAGATGTGTTTACTGTTGGTCTAGTTTCGGTATTTAATGTTTTAGGTTCACTATAGAATTACTGAATCTAGGAAGTGGTTAGATGTGTTTACTGTTGGTCTAGTTTCGGTATTTAATGTTTTAGGTTCACTATAGAATTACTGAATCTAGGAAGTGGTTAGATGTGTTTACTGTTGGTCTAGTTTCGGTATTTAATGTTTTAGGTTCACTATAGAATTACTGAATCTAGGAAGTGGTTAGATGTGTTTACTGTTGGTCTAGTTTCGGTATTTAATGTTTTAGGTTCACTATAGAATTACTGAATCTAGGAAGTGGTTAGATGTGTTTACTGTTGGTCTAGTTTCGGTATTTAATGTTTTAGGTTCACTATAGAATTACTGAATCTAGGAAGTGGTTAGATGTGTTTACTGTTGGTCTAGTTTCGGTATTTAATGTTTTAGGTTCACTATAGAATTACTGAATCTAGGAAGTGGTTAGATGTGTTTACTGTTGGTCTAGTTTCGGTATTTAATGTTTTAGGTTCACTATAGAATTACTGAATCTAGGAAGTGGTTAGATGTGTTTACTGTTGGTCTAGTTTCGGTATTTAATGTTTTAGGTTCACTATAGAATTACTGAATCTAGGAAGTGGTTAGATGTGTTTACTGTTGGTCTAGTTTCGGTATTTAATGTTTTAGGTTCACTATAGAATTACTGAATCTAGGAAGTGGTTAGATGTGTTTACTGTTGGTCTAGTTTCGGTATTTAATGTTTTAGGTTCACTATAGAATTACTGAATCTAGGAAGTGGTTAGATGTGTTTACTGTTGGTCTAGTTTCGGTATTTAATGTTTTAGGTTCACTATAGAATTACTGAATCTAGGAAGTGGTTAGATGTGTTTACTGTTGGTCTAGTTTCGGTATTTAATGTTTTAGGTTCACTATAGAATTACTGAATCTAGGAAGTGGTTAGATGTGTTTACTGGAATTACTAAATCTAGGAAGTTTGTTGGTCTAGTTTCGGTATTTAATGTTTTAGGTTCACTATAGAATTACTGAATCTAGGAAGTGGTTAGATGTGTTTTACTGTTGGTCTAGTTTCGGTATTTAATGTTTTAGGTTCACTATAGAATTACTGAATCTAGGAAGTGGTTAGATGTGTTTACTGTTTAGATGTCTAGTTTCGGTATTTAATGTTTTAGGTTCACTATAGAATTACTGAATCTAGGAAGTGGTTAGATGTGTTTACTGTTGGTCTAGTTTCGGTATTTAATGTTTTAGGTTCACTATAGAATTACTGAATCTAGGAAGTGGTTAGATGTGTTTACTGTTGGTCTAGTTTCGGTATTTAATGTTTTAGGTTCACTATAGAATTACTGAATCTAGGAAGTGGTTAGATGTGTTTACTGTTGGTCTAGTTTCGGTATTTAATGTTTTAGGTTCACTATAGAATTACTGAATCTAGGAAGTGGTTAGATGTGTTTACTGTTGGTCTAGTTTCGGTATTTAATGTTTTAGGTTCACTATAGAATTACTGAATCTAGGAAGTGGTTAGATGTGTTTACTGTTGGTCTAGTTTCGGTATTTAATGTTTTAGGTTCACTATAGAATTACTGAATCTAGGAAGTGGTTAGATGTGTTTACTGTTGGTCTAGTTTCGGTATTTAATGTTTTAGGTTCACTATAGAATTACTGAATCTAGGAAGTGGTTAGATGTGTTTACTGTTGGTCTAGTTTCGGTATTTAATGTTTTAGGTTCACTATAGAATTACTGAATCTAGGAAGTGGTTAGATGTGTTTACTGTTGGTCTAGTTTCGGTATTTAATGTTTTAGGTTCACTATAGAATTACTAAATCTAGGAAGTGGTTAGATGTGTTTACTGTTGGTCTAGTTTCGGTATTTAATGTTTTAGGTTCACTATAGAATTACTGAATCTAGGAAGTGGTTAGATGTGTTTACTGTTGGTCTAGTTTCGGTATTTAATGTTTTAGGTTCACTATAGAATTACTGAATCTAGGAAGTGGTTAGATGTGTTTACTGTTGGTCTAGTTTCGGTATTTAATGTTTTAGGTTCACTATAGAATTACTGAATCTAGGAAGTGGTTAGATGTGTTTACTGTTGGTCTAGTTTCTGTATTTAATGTTTTAGGTTCACTATAGAATTACTGAATCTAGGAAGTGGTTAGATGTGTTTACTGTTGGTCTAGTTTCGGTATTTAATGTTTTAGGTTCACTATAGAATTACTGAATCTAGGAAGTGGTTAGATGTGTTTACTGTTGGTCTAGTTTCGGTATTTAATGTTTTAGGTTCACTATAGAATTACTGAATCTAGGAAGTCTAGGAAGTTTTGGTTAGATGTCTAGGAAGTTTACTGTTGGTCTAGTTTCGGTATTTAATGTTTTAGGTTCACTATAGAATTACTGAATCTAGGAAGTGGTTAGATGTGTTTACTGTTGGTCTAGTTTCGGTATTTAATGTTTTAGGTTCACTATAGAATTACTGAATCTAGGAAGTGGTTAGATGTGTTTACTGTTGGTCTAGTTTCGGTATTTAATGTTTTAGGTTCACTATAGAATTACTGAATCTAGGAAGTGGTTAGATGTGTTTACTGTTGGTCTAGTTTCGGTATTTAATGTTTTAGGTTCACTATAGAATTACTGAATCTAGGAAGTGGTTAGATGTGTTTACTGTTGGTCTAGTTTCGGTATTTAATGTTTTAGGTTCACTATAGAATTACTGAAATCTAGGAAGTGGTTAGATGTGTTTTACTGTTTTTTAGGTTCACTCTAGTTTCGGTATTTAATGTTTTAGGTTCACTATAGAATTACTGAATCTAGGAAGAAGTGGTTAGATGTGTTTACTGTTGGTCTAGTTTCGGTATTTAATGTTTTAGGTTCACTATAGAATTACTGAATCTAGGAAGTGGTTAGATGTGTTTACTGTTGGTCTAGTTTCGGTATTTAATGTTTTAGGTTCACTATAGAATTACTGAATCTAGGGTTAAGTGTTTACTGTTAGATTTAATGTTTTAGGTGTTACTACTGTGGTTAGATGTCTTACTGTTGGTCTAGTTTCGGTATTTAATGTTTTAGGTTCACTATAGAATTACTGAATCTAGGAAGTGGTTAGATGTGTTTACTGTTGGTCTAGTTTCGGTATTTAATGTTTTAGGTTCACTATAGAATTACTGAATCTAGGAAGTGGTTAGATGTGTTTACTGTTGGTCTAGTTTCGGTATTTAATGTTTTAGGTTCACTATAGAATTACTGAATCTAGGAAGTGGTTAGATGTGTTTACTGTTGGTCTAGTTTCGGTATTTAATGTTTTAGGTTCACTATAGAATTACTGAATCTAGGAAGTGGTTAGATGTGTTTACTGTTGGTCTAGTTTCGGTATTTAATGTTTTAGGTTCACTATAGAATTACTGAATCTAGGAAGTGGTTAGATGTGTTTACTGTTGGTCTAGTTTCGGTATTTAATGTTTTAGGTTCACTATAGAATTACTGAATCTAGGAAGTGGTTAGATGTGTTTACTGTTGGTCTAGTTTCGGTATTTAATGTTTTAGGTTCACTATAGAATTACTGAATCTAGGAAGTGGTTAGATGTGTTTACTGTTGGTCTAGTTTCGGTATTTAATGTTTTAGGTTCACTATAGAATTACTGAATCTAGGAAGTGGTTAGATGTGTTTACTGTTGGTCTAGTTTCGGTATTTAATGTTTTAGGTTCACTATAGAATTACTGAATCTAGGAAGTGGTTAGATGTGTTTACTGTTGGTCTAGTTTCGGTATTTAATGTTTTAGGTTCACTATAGAATTACTGAATCTAGGAAGTGGTTAGATGTGTTTACTGTTGGTCTAGTTTCGGTATTTAATGTTTTAGGTTCACTATAGAATTACTGAATCTAGGAAGTGGTTAGATGTGTTTACTGTTGGTCTAGTTTCGGTATTTAATGTTTTAGGTTCACTATAGAATTACTGAATCTAGGAAGTGGTTAGATGTGTTTACTGTTGGTCTAGTTTCGGTATTTAATGTTTTAGGTTCACTATAGAATTACTGAATCTAGGAAGTGGTTAGATGTGTTTACTGTTGGTCTAGTTTCGGTATTTAATGTTTTAGGTTCACTATAGAATTACTAAATCTAGGAAGTGGTTAGATGTGTTTACTGTTGGTCTAGTTTCGGTATTTAATGTTTTAGGTTCACTATAGAATTACTGAATCTAGGAAGTGGTTAGATGTGTTTACTGTTGGTCTAGTTTCTGTATTTAATGTTTTAGGTTCACTATAGAATTACTGAATCTAGGAAGTGGTTAGATGTGTTTACTGTTGGTCTAGTTTCGGTATTTAATGTTTTAGGTTCACTATAGAATTACTGAATCTAGGAAGTGGTTAGATGTGTTTACTGTTGGTCTAGTTTCGGTATTTAATGTTTTAGGTTCACTATAGAATTACTGAATCTAGGAAGTGGTTAGATGTGTTTACTGTTGGTCTAGTTTCGGTATTTAATGTTTTAGGTTCACTATAGAATTACTGAATCTAGGAAGTGGTTAGATGTGTTTACTGTTGGTCTAGTTTCGGTATTTAATGTTTTAGGTTCACTATAGAATTACTGAATCTAGGAAGTGGTTAGATGTGTTTACTGTTGGTCTAGTTTCGGTATTTAATGTTTTAGGTTCACTATAGAATTACTGAAATCTAGGAAGTGGTTAGATGTGTTTTTACTGTTGGTCTAGTTTCGGTATTTAATGTTTTAGGTTCACTATAGAATTACTGAATCTAGGAAGTGGTTAGATGTGTTTACTGTTGGTCTAGTTTCGGTATTTAATGTTTTAGGTTCACTATAGAATTACTGAATCTAGGAAGTGGTTAGATGTGTTTACTGTTGGTCTAGTTTCGGTATTTAATGTTTTAGGTTCACTATAGAATTACTGAATCTAGGAAGTGGTTAGATGTGTTTACTGTTGGTCTAGTTTCGGTATTTAATGTTTTAGGTTCACTATAGAATTACTGAATCTAGGAAGTGGTTAGATGTGTTTACTGTTGGTCTAGTTCGGTATTTAATGTTTTAGGTTCACTATAGAATTACTGAATCTAGGAAGTGGTTAGATGTGTTTACTGTTGGTCTAGTTTCGGTATTTAATGTTTTAGGTTCACTATAGAATTACTAAATCTAGGAAGTGGTTAGATGTGTTTACTGTTGGTCTAGTTTCGGTATTTAATGTTTTAGGTTCACTATAGAATTACTGAATCTAGGAAGTGGTTTATGTGTGTTTACTGTTTTAGGTCTAGTTTCGGTATTTAATGTTTTAGGTTCACTATAGAATTACTGAATCTAGGAAGTGGTTAGATGTGTTTACTGTTGGTCTAGTTTCGGTATTTAATGTTTTAGGTTCACTATAGAATTACTGAATCTAGGAAGTGGTTAGATGTGTTTACTGTTGGTCTAGTTTCGGTATTTAATGTTTTAGGTTTTAGGTTCACTAGGAAGTAGAATCACTTTAATGTTTTAATCTAAATCTAGGACTGTTTTCTAGTTTCGGTATTTAATGTGGTTAGATGTGTTTACTTTACTGTTTTAGGTCTAGTTTCTAGGCATTTAATGTTTTAGGTCCATCACTATAGAATTACTGAATCTAGGAAGTGGTTAGATGTGTTTACTGTTGGTCTAGTTTCGGTATTTAATGTTTTAGGTTCACCATAGAATTACTGAATCTAGGAAGTGGTTAGATGTGTTTACTGTTGGTCTAGTTTCGGTATTTAATGTTTTAGGTTCACTATAGAATTACTAAATCTAGGAAGTGGTTAGATGTTTTACTGTTGGTCTAGTTCCGGTATTTAATGTTTTAGGTTCACTATAGAATTACTGAATCCAGGAAGTGGTTAGATGTGTTTACTGTTGGTCTAGTTTCGGTATTTAATGTTTTAGGTTCACTATAGAATTACTGAATCTAGGAAGTGGTTAGATGTGTTTACTGTTGGTCTAGTTTCGGTATTTAATGTTTTAGGTTCACTATAGAATTACTGAATCTAGGAAGTGGTTAGATGTGTTTACTGTTGGTCTAGTTTCGGTATTTAATGTTTTAGGTTCACTATAGAATTACTGAATCTAGGAAGTGGTTAGATGTGTTTACTGTTGGTCTAGTTCCGGTATTTAATGTTTTAGGTTCACTATAGAATTACTGAATCTAGGAAGTGGTTAGATGTGTTTACTGTTGGTCTAGTTTCGGCATTTAATGTTTTAGGTTCACTATAGAATTACTGAATCTAGGAAGTGGTTAGATGTGTTTACTGTTGGTCTAGTTTCGGTATTTAATGTTTTAGGTTCACTATAGAATTACTAAATCTAGGAAGTGGTTAGATGTGTTTACTGTTTACTAGACCAACGTCTAGTTTCGGTATTTAATGTTTTAGGTCTCACTATAGAATTACTGAATCCAGGAAGTGGTTAGATGTGTTTACTGTTGGTCTAGTTTCGGTATTTAATGTTTTAGGTTCACCTATAGAATTACTGAATCTAGGAAGTGGTTAGATGTGTTTACTGTTGGTCTAGTTTCGGTATTTAATGTTTTAGGTTCACCATAGAATTACTAAATCTAGGAAGTGGTTAGATGTGTTTACTGTTGGTCTAGTTTCGGTATTTAATGTTTTAGGTCTCACTATAGAATTACTGAATCTAGGAAGTGGTTAGATGTGTTTACTGTTTGGTCTAGTTTCTGTATTTAATGTTTTAGGTTCACTATAGAATTACTAAATCTAGGAAGTGGTTAGATGTGTTTACTGTTGGTCTAGTTTCGGTATTTAATGTTTTAGGTTCACTATAGAATTACTGAATCTAGGAAGTGGTTAGATGTGTTTACTGTTGGTCTAGTTTCGGTATTTAATGTTTTAGGTTCACTATAGAATTACTGAATCTAGGAAGTGGTTAGATGTGTTTACTGTTCTGTCTAGTTTCGGTATTTAATGTTTTAGGTTCACTATAGAATTACTGAATCTAGGAAGTGGTTAGATGTGTTTACTGTTGGTCACTAGAATCTAAATCTAGGTATTTAATGTTTTAGGTCTCACTGTTTTGGGTTCATAGAATTACTAAATCTAGGAAGTGGTTAGATGTGTTTACTGTTGGTCTAGTTTCGGCATTTAATGCTTTTAGGTTCACTATAGAATTACTGAATCTAGGAAGTGGTTAGATGTGTTTACTGTTGGTCTAGTTTCGGTATTTAATGTTTTAGGTTCACCATAGAATTACCAAATCCAGGAAGTCTAGATGTAAGTTTACTGTTAGTTGTGTTTTAATGCTTTTAGGTCTATAGAATTACTGAATCCAGGAAGCAAGTTAGATGTGTTTTACTGTTGGTCTAGTTTCGGCATTTAATGTTTTAGGTTCACTATAGAATTACTGAATCCAGAAGTGGTTAGATGTGTTTACTGTTGGTCTAGTTTCGGTATTTAATGTTTTAGGTTCACTATAGAATTACTGAACCTAGGAAGTAGTTAGATATGTTTAATGTTTATCTAGTTTCGGTATTTAAAGTTTTAGGTTCACTATAGAATTACTGAATCTAGGAAGTGGTTAGATGTGTTTTACTGTTTCTCTAGTTTCATTTAATGTTTTAGGTTCACTATAGAATTACTGAATCTAGGAAGTGGTTAGATGCACTTTACTGTTTAGGTCTAGTTCCGGTATTTAATGTTTTAGGTTCACCATAGAATTACTGAATCTAGGAAGTGGTTAGATGTGTTTACTGTTGGTCTAGTTTCGGTATTTAATGTTTTAGGTTCACTATAGAATTACTAAATCTAGGAAGTGGTTAGATGTGTTTACTGTTTTCTAGTTTCGGTATTTAATGTTTTAGGTTCACTATAGAATTACTGAATCTAGGAAGTGGTTAGATGTGTTTACTGTTGGTCTAGTTCGGTATTTAATGTTTTAGGTTCACCATAGAATTACTGAATCTAGGAAGTGGTTAGATGTTTTTACTGTTGGTCTAGTTCCGGTATTTAATATTTTAGGTTCACTATAGAATTACTAAATCTAGGAAGTGGTTAGATGTGTTTACTGTTGGTCTAGTTTCGGTATTTAATGTTTTAGGTTCACTAAAGAATTACTGAATCAGGAAAGGGTTAGATGTGTTTACTGTTTACTGACCAACGTCTAGTTTCGGTATTTAATGTTTTAGGTTCACTATAGAATTACTGAATCTAGGAAGTGGTTAGATGTGTTTACTGTTGGTCTAGTTCTCGGTATTTAATGTTTTAGGTTCACTATAGAATTACTGAATCTAGGAAGTGGTTAGATGTGTTTACTGTTGGTCTAGTTTCGGTATTTAATGTTTTAGGTTCACTATAGAATTACTGAATCCAGGAAGTGGTTAGATGTGTTTACTGTTGGTCTAGTTTCGGTATTTAATGTTTTAGGTTCACTATAGAATTACTGAATCTAGGAAGTGGTTAGATATGTTTACTGTTGGTCTAGTTTCGGTATTTAATGTTTTAGGTTCACTATAGAATTACTGAATCTAGGAAGTGGTTAGATGTGTTTACTGCTGGTCTAGTTTCGGTATTTAATGTTTTAGGTTCACTATAGAATTACTGAATCTAGGAAGTGGTTAGATGTGTTTACTGCTTTACTTCTAGTTTGGAATGGTATTTAATGTTTTAGGTTCACCATAGAATACAGGCTTTTGAAGAATCTAGTAAGTGGTTAGATGTGTTTACTGTTTGGTCTAGTTTCGGTATTTAATGTTTTAGGTTCACTATAGAATTTACTGAATCTAGGAAGTGGTTAGATGTGTTTACTGTTGGTCTAGTTTCGGTATTTGTTTCTGACGAGGATTAGGGCCATTCCTGAACCTGAGGAATGGTTAGATGTTTTACCGTTGTCTCATTTAATACTTTAGGTTCACTATAGAATTACTAAATCTAGGAAGTGGTTAGATGTGTTTACTGTTGGTCTAGTTTCGGTATTTAATGCCTTTTAGGTTCACTATAGAATTACTGAATCTAGGAAGTGGTTAGATGTGTTTCACTGTTGGTCTAGTTTCGGTATTTAATGTTTTAGGTCTCACCGCATAGAATTACTGAATCCAGGAAGTGGTTAGATGTGTTTACTGTTGGTCTAGTTTCGGTATTTAATGTTTTAGGTTCACTATAGAATTACTAAATCTAGGAAGTGGTTAGATGTGTTTACTGCTGGTCTAGTTTCGGTATTTAATGTTTTAGGTCCACCTCACTATAGAATTACTGAATCTTTTAGGAAGTGGTTAGGATGGTGTTTACTGTTGGTCTAGTTTCGGTATTTAATGTTTTAGGTTCACTATAGAATTACTGAATCTGGGAAGTGGTTAGATGTGTTTACTGTTGGTCTAGTTTCGGTATTTAATGTTTTAGGTCTCACTATAGAATTACTGAATCTAGGAAGTGGTTAGATGTGTTTACTGTTGGTCTAGTTCCGGTATTTAATGTTTTAGGTTCACTATAGAATTACTGAATCTAGGAAGTGGTTAGATGTGTTTACTGTTGGTCTAGTTTCGGCATTTAATGTTTTAGGTTCACTATAGAATTACTGAATCAGGAAGTGGTTAGATGTGTTTACTGTTGGTCTAGTTTCGGTATTTAATGTTTTAGGTTCACTATAGAATTACTAAATCTAGGAAGTGGTTAGATGTGTTTACTGTTTTTCTAGTTTCGGTATTTAATGTTTTAGGTTCACTATAGAATTACTGAATCCAGGAAGTGGTTAGATGTGTTTACTGTTGGTCTAGTTTCTATTAAATGTTTTGGGTTCATTTAATGTTTGGTTAGGTGTTTTACTCACTATAGAATTACTGAATCTAGGAAGTGGTTAGATGTGTTTACTGTTGGTCTAGTTCTCGGTATTTAATGTTTTAGGTTCACTATAGAATTACTAAATCTAGGAAGTGGTTAGATGTGTTTCACTGCTGGTCTAGTCTCGGTATTTAATGTTTTAGGTTCACTATAGAATTACTGAATCGTAGGAAGGGTTAGATGTTTTTACTGTTTTCTAGATGTTCACTATAGAATTTACTGGAAGTGGTTGAATGTTGCTGGTCTAGTTTCGGTATTTAATGTTTTAGGTTCACTATAGAATTACTGAATCTAGGAAGTGGTTAGATGTGTTTTTACTGTTGGTCTACTGTTTAGGTCTAGAGATTCTGAATCTATTTAATGTGTTTAGGTTCACCTATAGAATTACTGAATCTAGGAAGGGTTAGATGTGTTTACTGTTGGTCTAGTTTTGGTATTTAATGTTTTAGGTTCACTATAGAATTACTGAATCTAGGAAGTGGTTAGATATGTTTACTGTTGGTCTATTTTCAGTATTTAAAGTTTTAGGTTCACTATAGAATTACTAAATCTAGGAGTGGTTAGATGTGTGTTTACCATTGGTCTAGTTTCGGTATTTAATGTTTTAGGTTCACTATAGAATTACTGAATCTAGGAAGTGGTTAGATGTGTTTACTGTTGGTCTAGTTTCGGTATTTAATGTTTTAGGTTCACTATAGAATTACTGAATCTAGGAAGTGGTTAGATGTGTTTACTGTTGGTCTAGTTTCGGTATTTAATGTTTTAGGTTCACTATAGAATTACTGAATCTAGGAAGTGGTTAGATGTGTTTACTGTTTACTGGTCTAGTTTCGGTATTTAATGTTTTAGGTTCACTATAGAATTACTGAATCTAGGAAGTGGTTAGATGTGTTTACTGTTGGTCTAGTTTCGGTATTTAATGTTTTAGGTTCACTATAGAATTACTGAATCTAGGAAGTGGTTAGATATGTTTACTCTTTATCTAGTTCCGGTATTTAATGTTTTAGGTTCACTATAGAATTACTGAATCTAGGAAGTGGTTAGATGTGTTTACTGTTGGTCTAGTTTCGGTATTTAATGTTTTAGGTTCACTATAGAATTACTGAATCTAGGAAGTGGTTAGATGTGTTTACTGTTTTAGGTTCACTATAGAATTACTGAACTAGGAAGTGGTTTGATGTTTTTACTGTTGGTCTATTTAATTTATTTTAGGTTCACCTATAGAATTACTGAATCTAGGAAGTGGTTAGATGTGTTTACTGTTGGTCTAGTTTCAGGCATTTAATGTTTTAGGTTCACTATAGAATTACTGAATCTAGGAAGTGTTAGATGTGTTTACTGTTTTTCTAGTTTCGGTATTTAATGTTTTAGGTTCACCTATAGAATTACTGAATCTAGGAAGTGGTTAGATGTGTTTAACTGTTGGTCTAGTTTCGGTATTTAATGTTTTAGGTTCACTATAGAATTACTGAATCTAGGAAGTGGTTAGATGTGTTTACTGTTGGTCTAGTTTCGGTATTTGTGTTTTTTAGGTTCACCATAGAATTACTGAATCTAGAAAGTTTGATGTATGTTTACTGTTTATCTAGTTTCGGTATTTAATGTTTTAGGTTCACTATAGAATTACTAAATCTAGGAAGTTGTTAGATGTGTTTACTGTTTTTCTAATTTCGGTATTTAATGTTTTAGGTCTCACTATAGAATCACTAAATCTAGATAAGTGGTTAGATGTGTTTACTGTTCTTCTAGCTCCGGTATTTAATGTTTTAGGTTTCACTATAGAATCACTGAATCTAGGAAGTGGTTAGATGTGCTCACTGTTGGTCTAGTTTCGGTATTTAATGTTTTAGGTTCACCATAGAATTACTAAACTCAGGGAAGTGGTTAGAATGTGTTTTCACTGTTTTTCTAGTCTCGGTATTTAATGTTTTAGGTCCACTATAGAATTACTGAATCTAGGAAGTGGTTAGATGTGTTTACTGTTGGTCTTAGTTTCGGTATTTAATGTTTTAGGTCTCACCTATAGAATTACTGAATCTAGGAAGTGGTTAGATGTGTTTACTGTTGGTCTAGTTTCGGCATTTAATGTTTCAGGTTCA